>NW_024064833.1:374431-375441 GCF_009727055.1 Benincasa hispida | reverse complement strand
CATGCCGAGTGAGCCCATGCATCGATGCCAGCGCCCATGCGTCGAGTGGCCGAGCGAGCCCTGCGAGCGATGCTAAGCGCCCATGTCGAGTGAGCCCATGCGTTGAGTGACCGAGTGAGCCCTACGAGCAATGCTAAGCTGCCGTGCCAAGCGATGCGTCAATGCCAAGCTGTCGGCCAAGCGCCCATGCCAAGTGACTCATGCAAGCGATACGTTGATGACGAGCGAGCCATGTGATTGATGCTAAGCAACCATCCTATACATCAAGGCCAAGCTGCCATGCCAAGCGATGCGTCGATGCCAAGCTGTCGGCCAAGCGCCCATGCCAAGCGACTCATGCGAGCGATACGTTGATGACGAGCGAGCCATGTGATTGATGCTAAGCAACCATCCTATACATCAAGGCCATGCGACCTTACTATGCGTTGGAGTCTGACGATGGCTTGCACGATGGATGCGTTGGACAAAGGCCATGCGATGGGCTAGGTTGGATGCATGGTGGTTGGCTCGTGCGATGGTTAAGGCTTGCGATGACTTAGTGAGTTGGGCTGCGATGGTTTGTGTTGAAAATCAAGGGAAACCAAGGGTTACTATGCATTGAATTCATACATTGCGTTGATACTCGAGCTAGTGGTATGCATTGAGAAGGGTTGTTGGTCATCACCCTAGTGAACGCATATTAAGTGGAATGGACGCATAAGAAGGATGAGCTCATATGGAGGATGTCATCCTAAGATGTGGCTTGTTGGGAAGAAATATTAAGCCTTAAGAATTTGAGGTGGATGCATGAGGAGACATGCAAAATTTGGTCCCATGCATTGGCTATGTAGGAGAAGGACACCCAACATTTCGTTGATGGTGTGAGGTGAAGACATCTCAAGCAGGAGGTGGAAAGGGCTGGAGGTTGGCAATCACTAAGGGAAACACTTGGATGAGGAGGTGTTGACCTTGGAGAGCCTTTGGACGCCTATAAATAGAGCTAAGGACTTTAGATGAGGACTAAATTCTCT
>NW_024064833.1:371828-374406 GCF_009727055.1 Benincasa hispida | reverse complement strand
TAATAAAGCTTACTTCATTGACGTTCCTCTGTCTCCTATATGCCACATACTTCCTCGCTCAATTGGGCTTCTAACGACTTAGGCTTGCAGGCTTCACGACTTCTGAGCCATTCACATATTGAGGCATGCTCCCGACAGGCTCAAGGAGATAGATTTCTTCGTCGTGTCCCTACTGACACATCCCGTGAGGTTTTGCTTTACGGGAACTCAGGCACTAGGATCTATATATGACCTACACTGACGCATCCCGATCTGACATAATACTACATGTCTACGTAATACACCTACATACTATTACACATAAACCTAAGGCATATATCAATTGACTCTATGAAAGACTAATGCTTTAAGACTTAAGAAAGTACACACTCACCTTGGTTGTTTAGGAACTTTTCTCTAGAAGTTCTTGGTCTTCTCTGGCTCCTCTTTTTGACCCTTAGAATCAGATTCAATTTAAAGCTCAAACTACTCATAGTTCTAGGCTTTATTCTCGAGTTAACTTCCTTAGTACAAATATCTTCTAAAAATGCCTCAGGAAGCTGTACCGCAAAATGTCTTAGCTCATAAATTTCTTTGGGTTTGGCCGAAACATCAAAATATAAGACTGGCCCAGCTTCATGTTGACAGCTTCTGACCCCTCTATCTTATCCTCCTTCTCCAAGCCCGATCCGGTTTGGAGACTTTATTTCTCCCGCAGACCACCATAAAACTAGACTCTTTTACGCTTTCAATGGCTTGTTGAACTCACATGCAAACACACCAGTATTCTAGGTAGAAATTATCTTCCTAATTTGAATGCGTACTTTTTTGACCATTTCTGTCCGACAAGATCTCCCCTCTTGTTCTTGGGACCAACGCATGGTCTTACCATAAATCATAGCCTCCTCCAAATCACTCTTCTTTATGTCTTGTGAAGAGAATTTAGTCCTCATACTAAAGTCCTTAGCCTCTATTTAATAGGCGTCAAAGTGCTTCGTCAAGGTCAACACCTCCTCATCAAGTGTTTCCCTAGTGATTGCCAACTCTCCAGCCTTTCCAACTCCTGCCTTGAGATGTCCCTCAACCTCACACCGATCACGAAATGTTGGGTGTCCTTCTCCACATAGCCAATGCATGGGACAAATTTTGCATGTCTCCTCATGCATCACCTCAAATCTCTTAAGGCTTAATATTTCTTCCAAACAAGCACATCTTAGGATGACATCCTCCATATGAGCTCATCCTTCTTATGCGTCCCATTCCACTTAATAATGCGTGTCACTAGGGTATGACCAAAACCTTCTCATGCATACCACTACGGCTCGAGTATCAACACAATGGTATGAATTCAAATGCAATAGTAACCCTTGGTTCCCCTGATTTTCAACACAAACATCGCCAGCCCAACTCACTAATCATCGCAAGCCTTAACCATCGCATACGAGCCAACACCATGTCATCCAACCTACGCCTCGCATGGGCGCTTGTCCAACGCATCCATCGTGCAAGCCATCCGTCGACTCCAAGCATAGTAAGGTGCGCATGGCCTTTGATGTCGAATAGGATGGTGGTAGTAGTTATCTATCTACCGTGTGTGTAGGTAGACAACATACTCATTCTAGTTAGTTATCAGTTTAGCTATCTACCGTGCGCGTAGATAGAAGTTGAGACCAGGCTCGTTCAAAGTAGAGGTTTGAATGTAACCTCGTATTCGTGATATTCTTGTTATTTATGAGTTGAAATAGACTCTAGAAGTTGCTTACCACTCATTGAGCTTTGTGAAGCTCATTATGTTATTTCATGTTTTTCTTCCCAAGTTGAAAGGTGAGGAGTTCCAGGGTGCTGCTAAGGTCAATTTCACACCCCTCCCAGATTGCCCACCTAATCTAGAAAGAGGTGTGAAGATGCTAAACATCACCTCCCCCAATGACATTTAGCATCTTACTAACCAACTTTACCTATGCTTAAATCTGAACAGTTACACAATAATCTTTTAGTACATTTAATTTCCATTCAGCATATTGCATATTACGATATCCACAAAACAGTTTCATAAACTTTCTATCACCTGTTATATACAAACCATGAACAAAGTTTACACACAACGCAAACACTTTCAAACATTGCACAACAAAACAACTCCTCTTGTCCCATACTCCCAAAACCATGACACATAAGGTTCGTGATATGTAATCTATTTACAATAGTGCAAGGCCTACAATGTAGCAGGAGACTCTTGTCGTGTGGCAGTAAACAGCTTAGCGTGTTTCCAGAACTTTAACGCTACCTGGGGGGGGGGGGAACATAAAATATCGAAAGCATGAGATAATGCCTAGTGAGTGGTAATTGAATATAAACATAAGTTATCACTCTGGACAAAGAATGCCCCCTGCGGTGTAAACCAAATCACAAGGTCATATGTGCACGCAGAGCTGCCTCAAGGCTAAGCATATATACACACCACAGGCCCAGGTTACTCTGGACTCCCCGGTATACTCTAGCCACATCTGACCCCAGTGGTAGCCCTCTGATAGCCTAGGTGGCGCTACAAGCGCAGGTTCCTTTGGACTTCTCGGTATACTCTGGCCACATCTGACCC
>NW_024064833.1:332822-371669 GCF_009727055.1 Benincasa hispida | reverse complement strand
CACAAAACATCGAAAGCATGAGCTAATGCCCAGTGAGTGGTAATTGAATATAAACATAAGTTATCGCTTTCTAAATCATCAATAAGAGTAACTAAATTGTTCAATAAAACATTGGCCAAGTATAAAAGATTCAATAGCATCTCAAACACGTGCTAGTAAAACAACGGCATGATCAACTCTCATAAGCACATTTTAAAGCATTCAATCGTTATCAGAAAACCACACTAACTCTGTACCCAAATACTCGTTTACAACGACGGGTTACTCTGGACAAAGAATGCCCCCTGCGGTGTAAACAAAATCACAAGGTCATACGTGCATGCAGAGCTGCCTCAAAGCTAAGCATATATACACACCACAGGCCCAGGTTACTCTGGACTCCCCGGTATACTCTGGCCACATCAGACCTTGGTGGTAGCCCCCTGATAGCCTGGGTGGTGCTATAGGCACAGGTTCCTCTTGACTTCCCGGTATACTCTGGCCACATCTGACCCCGATAGCCCCCTGATCGCTTGAGCGATGCTACTAAAACACATTCAAGTAGCACAGGAAAATAACCATTTCTCGGGTACAAGAATCAATAGTTTGAAACCATTTCCACAACCATTCAACAACCTTGATTCCACAATCAAGAGGTTTTCATAAAAACCATATAAATCACAAGTATGTAAACTCTGATTTCAAACTACATTTTGATAAATCAAGATTGTATAAAACCATCGAGAGTTTAGAAATCATGCTTTAAACATTTTTGAAATATTAGCCAAGTAAAATAGATCATGGCATCACATTTCATAAATCATAACTTACTATAATATATAAAAACATTCGAAAGTAATCCACTCACTATCACTGGCGTGAGCTCCTTGGGTTGTAAGCCTTTCCAACCTCATTTTGGCCTGAAATAAAGTCCCAAGATTACTAGATACTCAGAAGAGGTCAAATCAACCCTAAATAGCCCATAGTGATTCAATGTAACCACTTGAACTCATTTTAACACCTAAACATTCACATTTTGCTCCTTAAGTCAATTTTCCTCACATTACCCAAAATGGCCCAAAAATCAGTTTTTAATCCAAAAGTATTCATTCTAGGGTCAAAATATGAAGAAAATCTTAATGGGATTCAAAAATACTCACCAACACCCAAAATGGAAAAAAAAAAAAAACAAACAATGGGCAATAGAAATGGGCATGGCACGAGCTGTGGGCTGGTGGGCGAGGCTAGCCGGGGTGGGTAGGGCTGGACAGGCTGAGGCGTGCTGAGGGGTGCTGGCATGGAAGAAGGCGTGCTGGTGGGGCGGCAGCCTTAGGGGGGTGGCTGGCCTGCTGCTACCCTGTTCGAGAAAACACTGGTTTCATTTTAACAAACTTTTAACCCAACTTAAAGCGAACATTTCACATACTTCCTTCATGAAATATGTTAAGAAACCTTTAAGCTAACTAACCTCAAAATTACAGTTCTCAACTCTATTTCATAGCACAGAATCTCTCTTGGACTACACCTTACTCAGATTTTCCAGTTTTTGGGGCAACCTTCACTGTCTTCACAATTTCTTCAATTTTTCGATACCAAATCTCTTGAGCAGCCCTAGAATAGACTCACAACTCAATAAGCTTTAATCTGGTTTAAATATGGAAGCTTTTGCACAAGTATTTTGGGAGAACTATCACATTCTTTAGACTCTAAATTTCTGGCCGAAGCTGCACACTTTTTCCTCCAATCAAAGTCCTCCACCCAGCTACTTGTTTGCCCTAATACGTGGCTTTTTATTTATTTTCCTTATCCTTTGTAGCCTTACAAGACTTATCAAGTTAAATTAATTATAGATTTTAGCAAATTAATCCAAGAATGTTTTTTTTAAAAAAAAAAAAAACAAACACTGCAATACCCCTCTCGGCCAACTTGCATTTCCTACAATTTTTATTCTTTCTTTCCTAGTAACCCTTAGACAATAACAAATCATGTTCACTATACAAGTGCCCAATCATGAAAAATTGTTCCAATAATAACATGTATTAATACATTTCTAAAAGAACTTGCATTTGTTAAGTAATTTCCAACTTTATTTCCAACACTTAGAATTAGAACTTTCTTAGGTCATACAATCCAAGTTATTCATTTAAGTACATAGGCTCACTTATCTAGGTTTATGCTAAGCATAAACAAGAGAAAAAAGGACAAGGGCTTACAGTCAAGGTCTGCCATATGCCACAGTTACACTTCCAGGGTTTTACAGTTGTTGTAACATTGTTGTTAAGTCTTGGAGTTGTATAAACATTACATTGTTGTAATAAAATGGGCCTACTTAATCAGTGGTTGTTGAATTTGTTCATTGGTATCAGGGTTATTTCTGAAAGAGTTATCAGGCAGTAAGTGTCAATAAAAGGGTTGATAACTGCTATAGTCATGCCCTTTCGCAGGCTCGAAAGGTGATCTGGGGCGGGCTGTGACACATTGCAGGCACCACCCACTATCGCCTCCTTAGCTGCTGAGTTAGCAGAAATGCGGTCCCTCCTTTCCCAACAACAAAAACTCTTCGCTCAACAACAAGCCTTCTTTAACAAGAGATTTAATGTGATAATGGAGCAAATTGACGATTTACAGCGTAGTGCTACTATGGCAAGGCAGGCATTGATCAACACCCAATGCAACACTTATAATATCCACCTACACCAAAAGCAAATAGAGGAGTGCAACCATGAGTACTTTAATTATCTGACAGCGTACCTTCATGGTCCCATGGTGCCTCCACATCTACAGCAACCTCTGATCTTTGAAGAAGCTCCTCCCATACCACCTCGAAACCCTCCGCCAGAATCTCCTGCTCCTCAACAATAATTCTTGTAACTTATTTTTTTTATGTGGCCATTCTTTTATCTTTATTTCATTCATTGTTTTGCTAAATTCTTTGATTCTTTGTACAGGCCAAAATTTTTGTATTGCGTTATTTGTAGGTATTTGTATACTTAGTTAATTTTCAATACAACTAAATAGCAATTCTCTCTATATGCCTGTGCCTCTTCTTTATCATTCTTTGTCAACTATGTGATATTCTGAAGCTTTCTTTTTGCATTATTCATTGCACTGCCATGATGTATAATATGCATTCACTTAGGGACATTTCCCACACTTTGTGATTTCTAACTAACACTTAGTTAAATCATAGCTTAGCAATGCTTCACCTTTTATCCTTCAAAATTCTGCTCAAATCTTCTTTTTGAAATTTTGTCTAACTGTTTGTCTATTCTGTCCAAACAACGCAATGAGAACCTTGCGCATCTCTAAATTTGGGGGTGGGGAAGGTCTGAGCATATGAGATCAAAAGTATGCAGTCATTAAGAAAAATGCGTTCATTTTTCATCTAAAAAAAATGTTTTCATATTAACTCCAATTTCAGCGCAAGGGAAAACTTCAAAAACATTCCCAACCTGATAAGAGTTAGTTGTGAAAGGAAGCTACTCATAGTTGGATGTTCGCATGGCACTCATGGGAGCAAGCCAAAATGAAGGTGGGTTTCCAAGAACAACGCAATATGAAAAGAGAAAAATGCATAAGAAAAAGAAAATAAAAGAATGCAAGAGACAACTCCTCTGAATATCAAGAGTTACAGTTGAATTGGCACACAACTGAAGTTGGATGTTCACATGACACCCGTGGAAACAAGCCAAAACGAAGAGTGTAACCACTGTCTCTTATACACATCTAGATGTGTATAAGAGACAGTCCAAGAACAATGCAATATGAAAAGAGAAAAATGCAAAAGAAAATAAAAGAATGCAAGAGACAACTCCTCTTAAATTCATGAGTTAAAGTTGAAATTGGCACACAACTGAAGTTGGGTGTTCACATGACACCCGTGGAAACAAGCCAAAACGAAGAGTGTAACCATGACCAACAGTCTCTAATAAATGATGCAAACTTTGGCCACTGCATACGGGCGCATCAAGTTTTTTTGATAAAGAAGAGGTAAACATTCTTTTTAAAACTAGAAAAGCATTTTTGAGTAGAAATTTGTAGTACAGAAGAATAAAGTAGGGTTTTGATATGAATTAGCAAGGATAGAAGGAAATTGTGTCGTTAAGTAATGTGCCTAAGTGGAGCACTCGGAGCAACCATTCGACGCAAAATTTAGGAAAGGAATTGAGCATTATTGCCTTAGTAGAAGATATGCTTGAGGACAAGCATATATCTAAATTTGGGGGTGTGATAACTTGTAGAAATACAAGTTATTTATACTGCTTTATTTAGATATTGCGGTTAAAAGAGAAGGAAAGTTGCATCAATTTTATGGAAATTGGCTAAGAAATGCAAGAATTATAAATTTTTGTTAATACACCCACTGACACCATTGTGATGGTAGAAAAGAATATTTCAAGTCTATTTTGCAGGAAATCAAGTCACATGCGTTCATGGCTCAAGAGAAAAAGATTAACGCATCTACGTTGCATTGCGCCCATCATTCAGGAATGAATAGACGATCAACGCAATGATGACGCTGAAAACTTATAGAAGTACAAGTTATTTATGCTACCTTATCTAGATATTGCGGCCAAAAGAGAATAAATATGCGCCAATTGTATGAAAATTAGCTTAGAAATACAATAATTATGAATTATCGCAATTACGCCCACTAACATCATTAAGATAGAAGAAAAGGAGATTTCTACTCTTTTCTGCAGGAAACCAAGTCACCGCTTGCAATCAAGGCTCAAGACGAACTGACCAACGCATCTCTATCACATTGTGGCCGCCAATTACAATGAAGAGACGATTAACGCAATGACGGCGCAATGCGATAGTCGATCCAAAGATGACTTTCAATCGCATGCAGTAATAAAAACAACACTGCATGTGAACTCCTGATCGAAAGATGCAGCTGAGCAACACAAATGCGGAGGATTGTGACACGTGTACAACTAACAGTTGTGCAGATTTGACGGTCTGATTGAATAATAGAAGGAATAATATCCCTCCATCTTCGGAATTTCCATAACAAAAGTGGGGCCCACAAGGCCAGAGTCAAAGATTTTCACCTATAAATACCCCATAGAATTCAGAGAAACATAGCTACTTGATACGGGGCAAAATTGATATTAAGTTATTGAGAAAAAGGCTGAGCTGAGTTCTAAACGGAAGAAATCCAAGAAGAAGAAGAGACAAGGGCGAGAGGTGAGTCCCAATACTATTCTACCAGATCCTTGCCGCGAAGCTCTATACTCAGATTCCTGCTATCGGTTGAGCAAGCCTGAGAGGGAAGCTCATTACCACTTCTTTGTCTATTTTCATTCCTCCATTTATCGTTTTCTCCATAAAGTCTTCTTAATCCCTTGGTAGTTAATATGAATTAAACGAGTAATTAATTTGTGTTAAAGAGATAAATGTGTTTAGCTAATGCATGCTAGATGGCATCTTCACCTGTGAGAGCAGAAGTCAAGATGCCATTCTGATCTATCGAGAGAGGGTTAGAAGAATGTGTTAACTAAAGCGAGTAGTACTTCCAGAGATGGAAGCAACCTTGCATTCATTACGTTCGTCTCTGTTTCACCACAGACATGTGGGAACACGGCCGATCACCGAGAGGTGTACGCCAAGGGAAAGCAGAACCGTACTTATGTCATTACCGCAATTAAGTAATTTGTGCTGTTTATATTAGTTATCTTTTCTTTTCTACTTCACACATAAGACTTGTCAACACATCACACTATCTTTGTATAATCTTCACAGCCAACCTTGACCTCAGTAACCCGTATCATGAGACCTGTATCTTGTACCATCTTAGCTTAGGTTTATTGCACTTTATTTTATTATCACATTTTTACTGCTTTACTTTACTTTAACGCATTTTTAATAATTATACAAACCATTCTTTTATAAAATTGAAAAACCTGGTCACACGTATCATAAAAACATAACGCAATAACCTTAAACAGTCCCTGTGTTCAACCTCGGATCACACCAAGAAACTTGCGATGGAATTATACTTGGTTCCAACGTAAGGAAACTTATGACAACGCACAACATAGTATAAGAACATTCATTAATAACACATATCTAGAAGTAGTATTGCATGAATTGAGTCATGGCAGGTCATTATTGCATATCATTGGACTTGAACCGTGCGTGCATATCATCACATAAATTCAGCGTTACAAGTTTATGGCAACATGAGCTTGTAGTACATCATCTAAGCATCAAATACATTTTGCGTCCAACATGTTTATGGTGTCGTTGCCGGGGATTGGTTAACAGTTTATTGATTGAGTGTATTTGTGGTTTGCAAGACAGATCTCATTGTACTGGCTGTTCAACTCGGAGAACAGCTTGATAGTTTATGAGTACTGGTCCTGAAACAGAATTTGAAGCTAACCCTGAGATCGAGCATACCTTTCGCACACGGTCACATCAAAATTGGATTAGGCAAAAAAAGGTAGCAAGTATGGCCGATAACAATGACAATGCGGTATCGATAGTGAATCAAGGGGCTGTTCGACCAGCACAGGATCCTATTTTCCTGGCTGCTGATCGCAACATTCCAATGAGGAATTATGCGACTCCCAACCTATATGACTTTTCGCCTAGGATTTCGAGGCCTACTGCCGAGGAGAACGCAAGGTTCGAAATTAAACTGATCATGCTTCAAATGATCCAAAATGCAGGGCAATTTGGGGGTCTGCAACGTGAAGACCTGCATGCCCACTTGACCAGCTTTGTCGAACTGTACGGCAACTACTCGCTACTTGGCGTAGACTGTATTTATTCCCTTACACCTTGAGGGACGAAGCCAAAAAGTGGGCTCACTCAGTAGAGCCAAATGAAATTACATCATGGGACCAATTGGTGGAGCGATTTATGAAGAAGTTCTTTCCACCGGCCGTCAACGCAAGGGGATGAAAGGATGTGCTGAACTTCAAGCAAAAGGAGAATGAGACCCTGAGCACCGCCTGGGTGCGATTTAGAAGATTGGTGAAAAACTGCCAGCATATCGGGATCCCCGATTGCGTCTTGATAGAAACTTTTTATAACGGCCTGAACAGATCAACGCAGGTTGTTGCTGACGCCTACGCGGCAAGAGGTTTTATGGATAAAACATACACAGAGGCTAAGGTCATCCTTGACCACATATCATGGAGCATGGATGATTAAATTGACGATAGAGTATGGAGGTCCGAGGTTGCCGACAGAAGAAAGAAGCGAAAATGCCATTGTCCTGCAGAGACAATGATCACGTTGGCCGCACAGATGGCCGCGGTGACCTCCATCCTCCAATCGATTGCAATTAATCAAGGAGCCATCCCTGAACAATCAGTGCAACCTGCTGCGCCGGCTCAAGTGGCCACATTAAGTTGCATCAATTTGTGGAGGGCTCATTGTAGTTGAAATATGCCCATCGAACATCCAGCAAGTATGTGCCATCCAGAACAGTCGGTTGGGAGGTAATCCCAACCAAGGAGCCATCCCTGAATAATCCTGGCTGGAGGAGCCATCCTAACTTCGGTTGGGGAGGTAATCCTAACCAAGGGGGGCCAATCAACCATCAAGGTGGCAGTCGAGGGAATCCTCCTTTTCACCAAAATTCAAATCAAGGGTAGCCGAGACAGTCGCATCACCAGTAACCCTTATCTTCTAATACTTCTGGAAGCTCATTGGAGACACTACTGAAACAATATATGAATAAAAATGACGCAGTGATGCAAGCGCAAGCATCTTCAATTAGAAATTTGGAGATCCAAGTGGGCCAGCTGGCATCAGAGCTGAGAAGCAGAACACCAGGAACGTTGCCCAGAAATTCAGAAGCCCCAGGATCTACAGGAAAAGAGCAATGTCCCTAGGACATTGGACAGGCAAGTAGGACTGCCTGCAGAGATGTGGATTGCAGCCATTCAAAGAAACGCATCTGTCGATCCATATCTCACCACTATGTTTAATGCTTTCTTAAATTCCTGTCTTTTTGAATTCTTTAATTTTGTCTTTACTTTCTCATTTAATTCGTTCTTGACTTTATGAATTCAATTCTGCATTTATTTCCTATGTATTTATTTCTGTATCGTCTTTAATTCTTTGAGCTTTTCTGTAATTAATGCACTAGTCTTTAAATGGTGAATGAATGATAAAGAGAAAGTTATTGTCGCAAGTCTTGGCAACTTGTGTTGATGAAAAAAAAAATAATAAAAATAAAATCATATAATTAACAACAAGTATGCAAGGCGATAATGGATGCATCTTGAACCAATCAGATACATTTTGCGTTCACCCAACGTGACTGTATTGAGCTGAGGGGTGTGTTGCGCGCGTATATGTCCTTTGCCCATCCTTAGCTAAACACACTATGTTGAGGTATCCTCCAGAAATGTGTTTGGATAAGGGGTGTGTTGCAGGGATATATGCATTGTTGCCCGTCCTCTACAAAGATACATTTGCATTGGTAAGCACATTGCATTAATCTTTATCTTGCGTTCATTCGAATAAAATATTAAAGAAAATTCTTTTTGTAATTTGGGGGAGTCCAATCGTTTCGTATCCCAAAGCAATGATGATTTCGCAGACGAAAGGACATTTCTCTGAAATTCCATAAATGAGGAAGGTCGAACGACGCGCCTTTTGAGTGTCTCGAGGCCTATCGCCGCAAAAGTCGCATTGGGCCCACTACGGCTCAACCTATAAATAGGACACTTACCTCATTTTGAAATCTTTACCTCATCTTTGCGGTCAGACACCCTAGCGCCAGCATCCCAGCGATTTACCAGTCCTTCCAAGCTCTTATCCATGGCTGACCAAGCTTTCAACCAATCTGCTTCACCATCCACCCCTTCCTCTGACCAAGTTGCAATGCGAGAGGTAGCATTCCTTGCTGCCAGCCACAGGCTCGCCGCCCAAGACCATACTGTCCCCAAACTCGCGGGGAGAACCCAAAGAAACCCCTTGGTCGTTAGACCTCCTCTGTTCGAAAGAGGGGGAAGCACTAAGAGCACACCTGTTCCAACCCCAGCCATCTCAACAAAGAGTGAGAGGAAGAGGCATGATGACAAGGAAGTGTTTGACAACATTCTAAGTCATTTGGAGCAAGGAGGTGAATTACCTGAGGTAGGGGATGTAAATCAACCACTGTCTACGGAGGAGGAGATGGTGGTGGTGACGAAAGGAATGATGGTGGCGGAGACAGTGGCGATTGAAGAAGAAATGGGAAGAGGCGTTCTGGCCCCAGAGATTCCTGAGGTGACTGCCAATGCAGAAACCTATGACAAACCCTCCAGAATTGCAAAGGAAGAGGTTGCGATGGAGGAGACTAAGGAGGCTGAAGTTGTGATGGAGACCCTTGAAGTTGCCTTGGATGTGGCTGCGGTAGAGATGCAGCCGGAAGTAGCTGAAGGGAAAAAAGAAGAAGAAGAATAACAAAGGAAAGAAGGCTGGAGAGATTGAATCTTCTCAACACCGCAAGGAGAGAAAGAACAAAGAGAAAAACGATGATGATGAAGATGAAGAGGCCAATAAGGAAAGAAAGAAGAAGGAGAAGGAAGAAAAGGAAATGTGTCGACGTGAAGAAAGGGGCCTACAAATAGCAGAAGAAGAGAAGCAGAGGGCTGCAAGCCCAAAGAAAGATGGAGAATCAACCTCCGTGAGGGAGGATAGGGGGGAAACGACATAGTTGATGGAGCTAGCGCAACCCAAAACAACGAAAATGGTTGCGATCGATGAAGGAGAAGCAGAAGGAACCCCCCTGACGCGGCGTCGTAGGGAGAATGCGCCACAAGGGTCCATTATTGACCCTCAAAGATTAATTATCGCATTGGAAGAAAAAGAAAAAAGAAAAGAAGAGGAGGATAAGCAAAAAAATATGGAGAGGGGAAGGCTCATTATCCCAGAAGGAAACAGAAGAAGAAGATTGGAATACGAAGAATTGCGTAGCAAAAATGAGCTTGCAAGACTTGATGGGATACAGAGGTGCGAGGAGGAACAGCGTCTGTTGCTGGCCTCGAGCAGTTTGTAGAAGTGTTCAAAGAGAAGAAAGAGAAGAGGAAGAAGAAGAAAGAAAGAAGAAAGAGGAAGAGGAGAGGATACTGTTGGAAGAGAAGGAGAAGAAGTGCGAAGCTAATTTGCGACACTTATATAATAAGAAGGGCAAAGAACTCGCAGAGCGCGAGAAGAGGGAGCAACGCAAGGAGCGGGAGAAGAGACAAAGTCGCCTTGCATTGGCCAAAGAAAAAGGCAAGGCAATCGCTGAAAGTAGCAAGCCCACACCGGCCAAGAAGCGTTCATCAAAGAGAAAGGAGAATGATGACATGCTGATTGAGATGGGCTTCTTTCCTGCACCGATGCCACTACCTAATGTCATCACAAGCGTGATTGTGAACATGGCTAGGACACATTCTGCCAGTGCCCATCCATCATTGTGCCTCAGATAGTGCGGGACTTCTACTGCGGGCGTATACATGGGAACAAGGATGCGGTGACCTTCGAAGGAGAAATAGTATCCTTCAGTGCAAGGGACATCAACGAGATATATCAAATGAAGGACAACCCTGATGCACCAGGGAATAAAATTATTGATGATCCCACGGAACAACAGATGGAAGACGCGCTAATGATATTAACGCAACTGGGCACGAAATGGTCAATTTCACTCAAGGGCATCCGCACCCTGGAGTCCAAGTCCTTGCTTCCGGAGGGAAGGCTCTGGGTTTACCTGGTTAAGAAGCGGTTGATCCCAACAACGCATGACAGAACTGTATCATTGGATCGGGTCATGGCCGCATAATGCATCACTGGTGGGGCATATCCGAGGGTAGTACTTCTTCCCATGGATCGTCGCAAGTATGTGCCTGTCCATGGGCGTAGGCATTGATGAGGAGCCCATGCTTGAAGTCCACGGCCTCATCAACATCAAGATCTTAAGGATGCTCTTCAAGGACTCCCCAGACTATCCCGAGCTTCCAGCAAAGAGGCCCGCGATCGATTTGAATGCGCCGCAAGAACCCAGGCCCAAAAGACAGCGTAGAGAAGACAAGGGAAAAGAAAAAGTTCAAGAGTCACCAACGCAAAATTCAGAACCTATGGACCCTCTTCCCTTAGTCATTCGACCTCCAAGCCCTCCAAGATCACCCGCACAACCTTCTTCTCTACTCCATGAGAATTTCACCAACCTTCTCCTAACTCCAAACTCTCCTACCACATTCCCACCAGTCTACTCATCAGCAGCATCATCACCGCAACCTTCCATCCCACCACCACAAGTTGATGACCCACACGATTTGGGTGAAGGCACCTCTGCCCAACCCCAAAATGATACTGGTGAGATATTGCAGGCACAACCCTCCATCACCTCTATGGCTGCCGAGTTAGCAGAAATGAGATCCCTCTTCTCTCAGAAACAACAACTTTTCTCTCAACAACAACACTTCTTCAACCAAATATTTGAAGTGGTAATGGAGCAGATTGATGATATTCAGTGCAGTGCTACCACATCAAGAGAGGCGCTGATTGACATGCAGTGAAGCATTTATAAAGTCCATATGCACCAGAGACTGATTATGGAGCGTAATCAAGAGTACTTCAACTTTCTCACCGCAATCTACATGGTCTGATGGTGTCCCCCACATCTCCGGCAGCACTTAAATTTTGAAGAAGCTCCTTCTGCACCACCTTAAAATCCTCCTCCAGACCCTCCAGCCCATCAGCAATGATCCTCCCATATTTTTTTTCTTCTATACGACCATTATGTATCCTTTTCAATTCATTTATTCTTTTATAAGTTATTCGAATTCTTTGATTCTTGTACAGGCAAACAAAATTTTGGATTGCGTTCATTTGTAATTATTTGTATACTTTGTTAATATTTAATACAATGAGTATATATTCACTCCACTTTTTGCCTGTGCATTTCTCTTCATCATCCTTTGTCAATACTTGTGATATTCTTAATCTTTTACTTTTGTGTTTTTCATTGCGTTGCTATGATGTATTATATATCTATACTTAGAAACATTTCCCATACTTTGTAAATTCTGATTAACACTTAGTTAATTCTTAGTTTAGCAGCACTTTACGTTTTATCTTTCAAAGTTCTGCTCAAACCTTCTTTTTAAAATTTTTCTTCTAAGTATTTGTCTAGTCTATCCAAACAACGCAATGAGGACCTTGCTCATCTTTAAATTTAGGGGTGAGGAAGGTCTGAGCTTTGCGATCAACGAAACTTCAACCGCATGCAGTAATAAAAAACAACAGAGCATTCATCTATAAATACCCTCAGAGAATTCACTGAGAAATATACTTGATACGAGGCTATTTTGATATTTGTATATTGAGAGAGAGGCTGATCTGAGTGCTAATCGTTGAAGATCCGGGAAGAAAAGATGCAAGGCTGAGAGGTGAGTCTCAGGGTGAATCGTTCCAAATCCCCGTCGTGAAGCTCTGTACCTAGATCAACTCTACCAGTTGAGCAAGCCTTAGAGGGACACTCATCCTTCCATTCACTCCATACGCCGGCAAGCGATTTCTCCATCCAGATATGTGTCAAGACGTTGGCACTCTTCTTTATTTGTTTCTATCTCTATCATCAATTGTATCTCATCTTCTTAGTCTAAATCATTCACACCATGTCTCAGATGCTTGATTCTATAATTAAATGTCATGATCATTTTCATCTCCATATTTCTGTCTATTTCTGTTCCTCCATGAATCGCTTTCTCCATGATGTTTTCTTAATCCCTTTGTAATTAGAATGAATTAAACAAGTAAATTAATCCGTGCTAAAGAAATAAATATGTTTAGTTAAAGCATGCTAGACGACATCTTCACTTGCGAGAGCAAAAGTGAAGATGCCATTCTGATCTGTCGAGAGAAGGTTAGAAGAATGCATTAACTAAAGAGAGAAGTACTTCTAGAGATAGAAGAAACCTTACATTCATTACATTCATCCCTGTTTCACCACAGAGATGTGGGAACTCGAGCGATCACCGAGAAATGTACGCCAAGGGAAACTAGAATCGTAGTTATATCTTTAACGCAATTAATGAACTTGCAATGTTTGTACTAATTATGTCTTCTCTTTTTGCTTCTTACATAAAGCCTTGCCTCCGCATAACACGATTCTTTGTATAATCTTCACAGTCAGTCTCAAACTCTGTATCATGTATCATGTAACCTATATCTTGTATCATCATAGCTTAGGTTTACTTTTATTGCACTTTATTTTACTGCACAACTTTATTTTATCGCAATTTTACTTTACCGCATGATTTTACTTTATCGCACGTACAAACCTTCACTTTTATTAAATTGAAAAACCCCCGATCGCATATATCACGAATGTAACACAATTAACCTAAAACAATCCCTGTGTTCGACCTCGGATCACTCCGAGAAACTTGCGGTGGAATTATACTTTGTTTCAACGCAAGGAAACTTATGACAATGCATAGCATACTACAAGAATTTCATTAATAACGCATTCATCTAGAAGTATATCGCATATCATCGCATCATCAAGTTCTTCCATTACATGTTTATGGTGCCGTTGCCGGGGAACTAGTAACGGGGACTTGAACTTGTATCATGCATTATAATCATCCATGCGTTGTATGACATAAGAAGATAAATTTGATGTTCTTACAAGCTTCACAAAGCTTAGTGAGTGGTAAGAAACTTCTAGAGTTTATTTCAACTCATAACTAACAAGCATATCATAAATACAAGGTTACATTCAAACCTCAGCCTTGAACGAGTCTGTTCTCAACTTCTATCTATGCGCATGGTAGATAGTTAAACTGATAACTAACTAGAATGAGTATGTTGTCTACCTACACACATGGTAGATAGATAACTGTTACTAAATGCAATGCTTACTCTTTACGTTTCCTTTGTCTCCTATGTGCACATAGCTCCCCGTGCATGAGCTCAAAAGCTAGGCCTATCAACCCTCTGACCGTCTCATACGAGGATCCACCCACAGGCTCAAGAACTAGACCTCTCGGTCCCCTGACCATCCCGTGAGGTTTTGCTTACAGGCTCAGGCATTAGGTCTATTGACCCCCTGACCATCTCGATCACATAATCTCATTCTCATGCTAGATACTCATTCATAACCTAAACTTATACTATTTACTCCAAAAGATATGCTTTAAGAATTAAAGGATAGTACCACTCACCTTGGTCGTTTAGGAACCTTTCTCTCTAGAAGTTCCTTGATCATCCCGGGCTCCTCTTTTGAACCCTAAATTCCAGATTCAACTTAAAGCTCAGACTACTCATAGTTATAGGCTTTATCTCGAGTTACTTCCTTCTACAAATATGCTCTAAAATGTCTCAGGAAGCTTACCTCAAAATCTGAGCTTAGAACTCCTCGTGGTTTGGCCGGAACCTTCAAATCTTCAAGACTGCAGCCCTACCCTAAAAACTAGACTTGTGGAGCTTTCAGATGGCTTTGGAATCACTCCAAATGCACGAGTATACTAGGAGAACTCCTCGTCCCAAGTTGATGTTGTTCCAGACTTCACTGTCTACTGTGTTCCCCTTGAAGCTTTAGGATCAACGCATGGATTTTGTTATCAACACAATGTTTACTCAGCTTTCCCCCTCTTCTTAATGTATTTTGAATTGTGATATGAAAAGAAGTCCTTGACCCTATTTATAGGCGTCCAAAAACTCTCCAAGGTCGACACCTTCTACTTGGCCACATGTCCAAGTGTTTCTTCCTCACACTATCAACGCAATGTTTAATCAATGCAATCTTAGGTGTCTTCTTCATCCTTAGCTAGCACAAAATGCTTAATTTTGTATGTCCTCTTGTGCAATCACCTCATTTGCTTAAGGCTTAAGATATCTTCCCAATAAGCCACATGTTAGGATGATGACCTTGCATGCGTCTATCAACTCTCATATGCGTTAGTCACAAATACGCCCACAAACCCTTGGATGTCCAACGCATAACACATCACCAACGCATAGCACATTATCAACGCATAGCACATCACTAATGCATAGTGCATCACCAACGCATAGTGCATCTCCAACGCATAGCACTGTCGTGTCCATCGTGTCCATCACATCCAACGCATCATCATCCAATGTATCCAATGCATCCAACGCATCCAATGTATCCAATGCATCCAACGCATCCAATGCATCCATCGTATCCAATGCATCCAACACATCCAACGCATCCATCATCTAACGCATCTATCACATCCAACGCATCCAACGCATCCATCATCCAACGCATCCAACGATTGAGCAAGCCTGAGAGGGAAGCCCATCCTTCCATTCACTACATTGACACCGGCAAGCAATTCTCCATTCCAAATCTGTGCCAAGACGTTGGCGCTTATTTTTATTTGTTTCTAACTCTCATTCATCAAGTGTATTTCATTTTCTTAATCTCTTCATTCACACCCATGTATCAGACGCTAAATAGTATTATTGAATGTCTCGATCATTTTCATTTACACTTCTCTATCTATTTCCGTCCCCCATAAATCATTTTCTCCATGATGTTTTCTTAATCCCTTGGTGATTAGTATGAATTAAACCAGTAACTTAATCTGTGCTAAAGAAATAAAAATGTTTAGCTAAAGCATGCTAGACGGCATCTTCACCTATGATAATAGAAGTGAAGATGCCATTCTGATCTGTCGAGAGAAGGTTAGAAGAATGCGTTAACTAAAGCAAGAAATACTTCCAGAGATGGAAACAACCTTGCGTTCATTACCTTCGTCCCTGTTTCACCACAGAGATGTGGGAAACGCGGCCAATCATCGAGAGGTGTACGCCAAGGGAAAAGCGGAACCGTACTTATGCCTTTAATGCAATTAAGGAACTTGCGATGTTTGTACTAATTATCTTTTCTCTTTCTGTTTCACACATAAAACTTGCCACCGCATAACATAGTCTTTATATAATCTTCACAGTCAATCTCACCTTCAGTATCTTGTATCATGAAACCTGTATCTTGTATCATCATAGCTTAGGTTTATTTTATCGCAATTTACTTTTACCGCAATTTAATTTATTACCGCATTTTTATAGCGTACCTTTATCGCATTTTTAAATACCTGTACAAAAAACCTTTATTAATTTGAAAAACCCTCAGTAGCATATATAAAAATTGTAACGCAATAACCTAAAACAATCCTTGTGTTCGACCTCGAATCACACCGAGAAACATGCGGTGAAATTATACTTGGTTTCAACGCAAGGAAACTTGTGACAACGCATAGTATACTACAAGAACATTCATTAATAACACATATCTAGAAGTAGTATTGCATATCATTGCATAAAATCTATGACAACAAGTTTATGGCGCCGTTGCCAGGGAATTGGTGGGGACATGGACTTGAACCTTGCTTGCATAGTACAATTACTGCGTTACAAGTTTATGGTACCGTTGCCCGGGAACTGGTAACGGGGACATGGACTTGAACCTTGCTTGCATAGTACAATTAGTAAAATTTCCGACAGCCTGACCCTTCTGTCTTCTTCTTAGTTTCCAGCCCGATCCCTTCGAGCTTTTCTTCCGGAAGCCCTACCCTGAAAAACTAGACTTTCATATATTTCAGGTGGATTTGGAATCACTCCAAACTCATGAGTAAATTGGGAGAATACCTCATCCCAAGTTGATGCATCCTCTTCAGACCTCACTATCCAATGCGTCCTCTATGACTAACGCATGGATTTGGCTCCAACGCAAGGTTTGCCCAACTTTCCCATTCTTTTTATGGTATTTCTAAATGGTGAACTAAAAATGAAGTCTCATGCCTCTATTTATAGGTTTCCAAACCTTCTCCGGAGTTGACATCAACTACTTGGCTGCATGGCCAAGTGTCTCCTTCTCACCTCATCAACACAATTTTGTGATCATCGCAAGTTAAGTGTCTTACTCCCATGTTGCCAATGCATGAGCCTCCAATCTGATGCCAAAACCTCAAATTCTTAAGGCTTAAGGCTTTCCTCCCAAGAAGACACATGGTTTTGATGACGTTTTCTATGTGACCTCACCCTTGTATGCGTCCAACTCTTGGATGCTCAACGCCTAGTCCATAAATAACGCATAGCCTTTACTCAATGCATAGCAAGCCAATTCACTATCATTACAATTCGACTTAGCCATCGCAAGGAGCTAACCATCACCAACACAAAGGGTGACTGTCCATCCTCGACGCATGGCTCACTCGCACGACTTGCTTTGCATGGGCGGATGGTGCTGTCCACCAATGCATAGGCACGCTGCATGGGCTGGCCGCTCGACGCATGGGCGTGCTTGGCTGGGTGCTTAGGCGCATGGACGTGCTACATTGACGCATGGGCGTGTGGTGTGTGTTGGCCATTGCTTGCTCGCTTGGCTGCATGGGCGTATGGCATGGGCTGCATGCTTGGTTGCATTAAGGGCACCTCAACGTATGGCATGGCTGCTCAATAGGGCGCTCACCGTATGGGCGTGGCCACTCGACAGTGCGCTCAACGCACGGGCGTGTCCGCTTGACGTATTGGCAGGACGTCCGGCTGAGGTTGCTCAATGCATGGCATGGGCACTAGCCGAGGCTGCTCGACGCATGGGCTGCCTTCCAATGCATCACCTCCATCTTTCTTCCTTCAACTGCATGCCATCCCCAACAACTCTTCCAACGCATCAACACCACCCTTCCAACGCATCAACAGACAAAATTTATACTTAGCCAAAATTTCTAAATTTTCCCCAAGAGTTAAACTTCCAAATTTCCTCTTTCCTACAAATCTCCACTTTTCCCTCTACCATTCCATACTAGTTTCCACATCTCCTACTCATCACACTAGTCTTAGTAGGGAACATACTCAAGTAGAGAATTTAAGATTCGGGGTTAACACCCGCATTGGCAAAAGCACGTCCATCTAGAAAGAAAGAAAATGACGACTTGTTGATGGAAATGGGCTTTTACCCTGCGCCAACGCCACTACTAGACCTCATCACGAGCGTGATTGTGGAGCATGGTTGGGACACATTTTGCTAGTGCCCAGCCATTGTTGTTCCAAAGGTAGTGCATGACTTTTACCATGGACGGCTGCATGGCACCAGGGATGTGGTGACCATAAAAGGGCAAGTGGTGCCTTTCAGCACAAGGGATATCAATGAACTATACCAAATGAAGGATAACCCAGATGCACTGGGAAACAAGGTCATTGATGATCCCATGGAACAATAGTTGGAAGATGTGCTGCGAGTATTAATGTAACCGGGCAGAAGTGGTCGGTTTCTTTAAAAGGCATCAAAACCCTGACGTCCAAGACTCTGCTTCCGGAGGCAAGGCTTTGGGTTTATTTGGTTAAAAAGCAGTTGATCCCAACTTAACATGACAAGACAATTTCAAGGGATTGAGTTATGGCCGCATATTGCATTGCACGCGGCATTCCAATCAATGTGGGCCGATTGATCGCAAGTCAAATTCGAGGCCTTGTGGGGCACACTAGAGGACAATACTTCTTTCTATGGACTGTCCCAAGTCTGTGCCTATCAATGGGTGTAGGCATTGAGGAGGAGCCTATGCAAGAGGTCCATGGCCTTATCAATATCAAAATCCTAAGGTTGTTCCTCAAAGACTCCCCACATTGCCCAGAGTTACCTTTAAAGAGGCCCACAATCGATCTCAATGCGTCGCAAGAACCTAGGCCAAAGAGACAACGTAGAGATGATAAAGGGAAGGGAAAAATCCAAGAAGAAACAACACAAGATCCAAAACCTTTGGACCCTTTACCCTTAGTAATCCGCCTTCGAAGCCCTTGGAGCCCACCAGCACAACCTACTTCTCAACTCCATGAGCATTTTACCAACCTTCTCCTCACTCCAAATTCTCCAACCGCATACCCACCAATCTACTCACCTGCAGCTTCATCACTGCAACATTCCATTCCACCACTGCATATTGATGACCCACATGACTTGGGTGAAGGCACCTCTACCCAACCCAAAACGATGCTGGCGAGACATCGCAGGCACAACTTTCCATCCCCTCCTTGGCTGCAGAGTTAGCTAAAATACAGTCCCTCTTCTCCCAACAACAACAACTCTTCGCTCAAAACAAGCCTTCTTCAACCAGAGATTTGATGTGGTAATGGAGAAAATCGATGATATACAGCGCAGTGTTGCCACGTCAAGGGAAGCGCTGATCAATACTCAACGCAACATTTATAAGGTCCATCAGCACCAACAAGAGATTGTAGAACGCAACCATGAGTACTTTAATTTTCTCACCGCATATCTTCATGGTCCCATGATGCCTCCACATCTCAGGCAACACTTAAATTTTGAAGAAGCTTCTATAATACCACCTCAAAACCCTCCTCCAGACCCTCCTGCTCCTCAACAATAATCTTTGCATTTTTTTAATACGGCCATTCTATACTTTTATTCAATTCACTATTTTTCTAAGTTAACGAAATTCTTTGATTCTTTGTATAGGCAACAATTATTGTGTTAATTTTTAAGTATTTGTATACTTTGTTAATATTCAATACAACTGAGTAAATATTCTCTTCAATTGCCTGTGCCTTTTTCTTTATCATCCTTTGTCAATATTTGTGATGTTCTTAATCTTTCTTTTTGCGTTACTCATTGCACTGCCATGATGTATATGTTTATACTTAGAAACATTTCCCATACTTTGTAAATTCTGACTAACACTTAGTTAATTCATAGCTTAGCAGTATTTTACCTTTTATCTCTTAAAGTTCTGCTCAAACCTTCTTTTTGAAATTTTTTTCTAAGTGTTTGTCTATTCTGTCCAAATAACGTAATGAGGACCTTGTGCATCTCTAAATTTGGGGGTGGGGAAGGTCTAAGTAGATGAGATCAAGAATATGCGGTCATTAAGAAAATACGTTTATTTTCCATGTAATATTATATATATATATTTCAATAAATTTTCATACAGAACTCCATGTCAACGCAAGGGAAAACTTCAAAAAGCATTCCAACCCTGATAAGGGTTAGTTGTGAAAGGAACCTGCTCGTAGTTGGATGTTTGCATCTCCAAAACGAAGGTGGGTTTCCAAGAACAATGCAATATGAAAAGAGAAAAATGCAAAAGAAAATAAAAGAATGAAAGAGACAACTCCTTTGAATATCATGAGTCAAAGTTGAAATTGGCACAATATCGTAGTTGGATGTTCGCATGACACCCGTGGGAACAAGCCAAAATGAAGAGTGTAACCATGATCAAAAGTCTCTAATAAATGACGCGAAGTTTGACCACCGCTTAAGATGCATCAAGTTGTTTTGACAAAGAAGAGGTAAACATTCTATTTATAAAAACTAGAAAAGCATTTTGGCATAAATTTGTTATATTGAAGAATAAAGTAGGGCTCTGATATGAATTAGCAAGGATAGGTGGAAATTGCGTTGTCAAGTAATGTGCCTAAGTGTAACATTCGGAGCAACCAATCGACACAAAAATTTAGGATAGGAACTGAGTTTTATTGGCTTAGTAGAAGACATGCTTGAGAACAAGCATATATCTAAATTTGGGGGTGTGATAACTTGTAAAAATACAAGTTATTTATACTGCTTTATTTAGATATTGCGGCCAAAAGAGAGTAAGTCAATTGTATGAAAAATAGCTAAGAAATACAATAATTATAAATTATCACAAATACACCCACTAAGACCATTGAGATGGTAGAAAAAGGATATTTAAAGTCTGTTTTGCAAGAAACTAAGTCACCACTTGCGATCAAGGCTCAGAGAGAAACTGAACAACGCATCTCTATCGCATTGCACCCATTAAATCAACACTGAAGAGACGATCAATGCAATGACGGTGCAATGTGACAATCGATCCAGAGCTGAACTTTAACCACATGTAGTAATAAAAACAACACCACATGCGGACACACGATCGAAAGATGCAAATGAGCAACGCAAACGCGGAGGATTATGACACGTGTACAACTAATCGTTGCGCAAATTTGACGGATTGATTGCATAACAGAAGGAATATTTATTCCATCATTTTCGGAGTTTCCATAACAACAAAGTGGGGACCACAAGTCAGAGAGTCAAAACCTTCAGCCTATAAATACCCTTAAAGAATTCACTGAAAGATATACTTGATACAGGGGTATAATCGATATGAGGCTATTGAGAGAGAGCTGATCTGAGTGTTGATCGAAGGAAATCTGGGAAGAGAAGAGACAAGGTCGAGCAGTGAGTCTCAGTGCAATTCTGCCAAATCCTCACCGAGAAGCTCTGTACTTAGATCCCTTCTACCGGTTGAGCAAGCCTGAGAAGGAAGCTCATCCTTCCATTCACTCCATTGACACCGGCAAGCAATTCTTCATTCCAGATCTATGGCAAGACATTGGAGCTTATTTGTATTTTTTTTTTAACTCTCTTTCATCAAGTGTATTTCATTTTCTTAATCTCTTCATTCACAACCATGTATCCCGCTAAATAGTATTATTGAATGTCTCGATCATTTCCATTTACACTTCTCTGTCTATTTTCTTCCCCCATAAATCATTTTCTCCATGATGTTTTCTTAATCCCTTGGTGATTAATATGAATTAAACCAGTAAATTAATCTATGTTAGAGAAATAAAAATGTTTAGCTAAAGCATGCTAGACAACATCTTCACCTGTGAGAACAGAAGTGAAGATGCCATTCTGATCTGACGAGAGAAGGTTAGAAGAATACGTTAAATAAAGCAAGAAATACTTCCAGAGATGGAAGCAACCTTGCGTTCATTACGTTCGTCCCTGTTTCACCACAGAGATGTGGGAAACGCGATCGATCACTGAGAGGTGTACACCAAAGAAAAAGCGGAACCGTACTTATGCCTTTAACGCAATTAAGGAACTTGCAATGTTTGTATTAATTATCTTTTCTCTTTCTAATTCACACATAAGACTTGCCACCGCATAAATGAAAATGATCTTTGTATAATTTTCACAGTCAGTCTCACCCTCGATATCTTGTATTATGAAACCTGTATCTTGGATCATCATAGCTTATATTTGTTTTATCACAATTTACTTTTACCGCAATTTACTTTATTACCGCATTTTTATAGCTTACCTTTACTTTATCAAATTTTTAAATACCTGTACAAACAACCTTTATTAATTTGAAAAACCCCCGATCGTATATATCACAAATATAACGCAATAACCTAAAACAATCCCTGTGTTCGACCTCAGATCACACCGAGAAACTTGCGATGAAATTATACTTGGTTTCAATGCAAGGAAACTTGTGACAACGCATAGTATACTACAAGAACATTCATTAATAACGCATATCTAGAAGTAGTATCACATATCATTGCATAAAATCTATGACAACAAGTTTATGGCGCCGTTGTCGAGGAACTGGTAATGGGGACATGGACTTGAACCTTGCTTGCATAGTACAATTACTGCGTTACAAGTTTATGGCGCCATTGCCAGGGAACTGGTAACGGGGACATGGACTTGAACCTTGCTTGCATAGTACAATTACTGTGTTACAGCCGGCATAAGTGGCCAAAATAAATTGCGTCCAATGCGGAGTGGGCCATCAGTAGAAATGTGCCCATCAAACTCGTAACAAGTGTTTGCTATCCAGAACAACCCATACAACAACACTTATAATCTAGGTTGGCGGAATCACCCTAACTTCGGTTGGGGAGGGAATCACAACCAAGGGGCCTGAGTAACCATCAGAACAACAACTCTGGGAATTGAGGAAATCCTCCATCTTTTCATCAGAATCAGAATCAGAGTCATCAACGGCAACCGCAAAACCAACCATCCTCCTCGAACACCTGTGAAACTTGGATTTCCATTTTTCTTACTTAAGAAGGTGGTTAAGGAAATTAACTAAGTGAAAGTTAAATCCTATGTTAAAGAGAAGAAAATTTCTAAGTGTTGAATAGAATTTCCTTGAGTAGTTTTGAGTTAAACTTTAATTGGTGAAATTTGACTAAGTATTTTACAATGTGTTAGTATGTGCCATGTGTTGGCCATTAGACTTTGAAAGGTTATTTGGGAGGTTAGTAGTGCATGCAGTAGCCAAGCTCTTGAAGAGGCTAGAACAATGCAAGTGGCAGCCTCAAGTTGCGCATCCAAGGGCACTAGACGTTGTATGTGTTAGATGCGTTGGATGCGTTGGATACGTTGGATACGTTGGATGCATTCGATGCGTTAGATGATGGATGCGTTTGATGCGTGGATGTGTTGGATGATGGATGCGTTGGATGCGTTGGATGCATTGGATATGTTGGATGATGAATGCGTTCGATGCATTGGATACGTTGGATGCGTTGGATGCATTGGATGATGGATGCCATGGATGCCATGGATGCCATGGATGTGGCAGTGCAATACTATGCGTTGGTGATGCACTATGCATTGGTGATGTACTATGCATTGGTGATGTGCTATGCGTTGGTGATGTACTATGTGTTGGTGATGTGGGAGAAGGACACCTAACATTGTGTTGATCATTGCATTGATAGTGTGAGGAAGAAACACTTGGACATGCGGCCAAGTAGGAGGTGTCGACCTTGGAGAGTTTTTGGATGCCTATAAATAAGGCCAAGGGCTTCTTTTTAGATCACAATTCAAAATACATTAAGAAGAGTGGGAAAGCTGAGTAAACATTGCGTTGATAGCAAATCCATGCGTTGACCATAAAGCTTCAAGGGGGACGCAGTAGATAGTGAAGTCTGGAAGTAGCATCAAATTGGGACGAGGAGTTCTCCTAGAATACTCGTGCGTTTGATGTGATTCTAAAGCCATCTGAAATCTAAAAGAGTCTAGTTTTCAGGGTAGGGCTTTCGGAGCATCAGCTCAAAGGAATTGGGCTTTGAAGACAAGACAGAGGGGTCGAGCTGTCGGGTAAGCTGGGTCAGTCTTGATGTTTTGATGTTTCTGGCCAAACCACAAGAAGTTGTGAGCTAAGATTTTGATGTAATCTTTTTTAGACATTTTAGAGAATGTTTGTAGAAGGAAGTATCTCAAAATAAAGCCTAGAAATATAAGTAATCTAATCTTTAAGTTGAATCTGGATCATAGGGTTCAAAAGGGAGCCCGAGGTGACCAAGGAACTTCTAGAGAGAAAGGTTCCTAAACGATCAAGGCGAGTGACTAAAATATTTTACTAAAATGTTTACAATGTTTTAAGAAACCATGTGCTAAAGAAAGATCTTTAAGATAAAGACATGTTTTCTATGTTTTATTAAAGAAAGTCATTGTATGACTAGTTTTACTTGAAACTTGATACCGAAGGAAGGTTGAGAAGGTATCCAAGTAGCTCGATACTGAAGGACACAGTTGAGAAGGTATCTGAGCAAAAGTACCCGAGTGTGGGGTAGTTCTTTGATAAGAATCAGTTTTCTGGTCCACTCATTGGGCTTTATAGCTCATGCTTTTCCAAATGTTTTTCTTTTCCCCCCAGGTAGCGAAAGATGAGGAGTTCCAGGGTGCTGCTAAGGTCAAGGTCTGCCCAACCACAGCCATAGTTACACTTCTAGAGGGTTTTAAAGAGTTGTTGATTGTAAACTTTGTTGTTAAGTCTTGGAGTTATATAAACAGTACATTGTTGTAATAGAATTGGCCTCCTTAATCCATTGTTGTTATCTCCTTGACTTAATCAGTTGGTTGTTGAATTTGTTTAGTGGTATCAGAGTTATTTCTACAAGAGTTATTAGGCAGTAAGTGTCAACAAAAGGGTTGATAACTGTTGCGGTAACATCCTTTCCTAGGCTCAGTGGGTAGTCTGGGACAGGGTGGTGACAACAACTTTGTGAATTCATCATCATTAGAGTCCCTGCTGAAGTAGTATATTGAGAAAAATGATGTTGTCATGCGGTCGCAGGCGTCTTCAATAAAGAACTTGGAGATCCAAGTTGGGCAGTTGGCAGTCGAGCTTTGTAACAGAACACTGGAAACGCTGCCAAGTAATTCAGAAGCCCTGGGATCTCATAAAAAGGAACAATGTCCTTGACAACATTGCGCAGGCAAGTTTGACTGCCTGCAGGGGTGTGGATTTCGGTAATTGTGAGAAAATTGTCTTTCCATCCGCATTTCTAAAATCTATGTTTAATTGCTTTCTTTATTGCTTTCCAATGCTTTATGTATTACGTTATTTATTGCTTTCTTAAACTAGCTTTTATTGCTTTTTGAATTTACTTTTCATTTAATTCAAATGCGTCAATTTCCGTGCTTTGTTCAATTTCCTTACTTTTATGCATTAATTGCGTTGTTCTTAAATTTTTGTGAGTGACTAATAAAAAGAGAATGAATACTGCAAAGTCCTCGCGACTTGCGTTGTTGATGAATTAAATATATATATATATATAATGATAATAAAATACATCTGGTATGCATTGCGATGATGAGCGCATCTTGTGATAACAATATACACTTTGTGTTCATCCTACCCAAATGCATTACACTGAGGGGTGTGTTGCGCTCGTATGCATTTTTCGCCCGTCCTTAGTGAAAACGCACTATGTCGAGGTAGTGTTGCGCCAGTAGAAATACCATGCACCCATCCTCTAGAAATGCGTTGAGTTGAGGCGTGTGTTGCGTTGATACATGCGTTGTTGCCCGTCCTCTGCAAAGATGCATTTGTGTTAATGGGGGCATTGCGTTAATCTTAACCTTCCGCCCATCCGAATAAAACACAAAAGATAAATTCTTTTTGCAAAAAGAATAGTCCAATCGTTTAGGCTTCCAAGGAAATGATGACCTAATAGATGAAAGGGCGTCCTTCTCTACTAATTCATAAATGTGAGGACCGCAACGGCAGGATTTTTGAGTACCTCGAAGCCTGCCACCGCAAAATTTTCGTTGGGCCCATCAAGGCCCAACCTATAAATTCCGTCCTCCTCCATCTTAGGTCGTCTATTTGAATCATTTGCAAAAACGAAACCCTAGCGAATCATTGAGTAAGTAATGTGATGTATTCAAATGAGTTAAATGAAGCCATGTTTTAGGAGGGATAGAGGATGGAAGCAAGAAGAAATAAGCTATTGTGTAGCTAAGTGTAAACCCCGAATTCCAAGTTTCCTAAACAAGTATGTTTAGCCAAAGGAATGATATATTAAATATATAATAAGTGAAAATCCATGTTATTTATAGAAGTTGTGGAGAAAGGAAAAGAAAAACATATTAAATAAGGAAACTCACTTATTGGTTTGGCTGGAGGCACTAAATATGGGTGACGTGGCGGATAATCCTTGAACTTGGGAGGCGGTAGGAATATTAAAAGGAAGAGAAAATTCGAAATCTTGGTTTTGACAATCTACATGAGCAAATTTAGTGAAATTTATGCTATTTGAAACCTGAGAGAATCTAGTTTTCGAGATTGTCTTGCCGGAGAAATATTGTAGGAGGAGAAGAAGAAGAAGTGAAGAAAGTGCAGAGGATGCAGAATCTCGGGTTAATCAGGGCCCATGGTAAATATTGGAAGCTTTAGGCCAAATTATAAAGAATTTGTGGCTGACATTTTAAGGCAAGAAAGTTAACTCAATGCTAAACATGTTTGTAGAAGGAAGTTTCTTCAAAGAAGGTCTGTATTTTGAGTTATGAATTTTTGAAGTTGTAACAGAGAATTTATGTATAAGCAGACAGCTGCTTGGGAAGAACAAGCAAACAACTCACCGTGGAGAGTTATAGCGAGATATGGAGAATGAGGATCTCGCTTATGAAGGAAATTTCACTAATTTTGTGTTGAGAATCTCGCTCAAGAAGGAAATCTTGCTAGAAATTGGGCTGAATCTCGCTGGTATGGTGAGTATCGCTAGGTCGAAGTTTGTTGAAGAAATGCTTGATCTCGCTCATGAGGATCTCGCTCATGAGGAAGAATTCATTCATGATGAGTATCTCGCTAGTAAAGTTGTCTTTGATGATGAAAGTTCCATTAGTAAATAAACTATTTGAGGTATTTTGCTAAGAATTCTAAGTAGTTTAACCGGGAATTATGTCCTTTCAGGCCAAGAAGAGCTAGAAGAGGCGTATAACCCGTAAAGAGGCCAACGAGCTGTGAGTAACTATGTGATGATTTAATGCTTTAATGATTTAGAAACCATGATTTCCTTGAAGTTATTTCTCATGCTAAGTGTTTATATGAAGTACCAAGCAACATATGTTTGAAGTTATTTCTCATGCTAAGTAAAGCATGTTTTCCATGGAAATTGACATGATTTAAATATGTTATCTTGTCCAAATACTTTCAGCATGTTTAAGTAACTCCATTTTATGATGAACTAGTATGATGGATGAACTAGTATGATGATTTGAGCACTAAGCCTTAGTGTTCAACTAAATGTTTATGACTAGTTATATGACGGATACTGAAGGACAATGAGAAGGTATCCTAATCAAGTACCTAAGGTATGACGATACTCAGTTATAACCACGTGCACGTTGGTAATACGACGTAGAGGGATTGAGCAAAAGGGTTCTCCCCGACTAAGGTTGACGTTGAGGATTAGATCTAGTAGTTCACTTTCAACTAAGGATAAAGGTAGTCATATCTTCTCCTAGGCTAGAAGGATAGTTTGGAATTGCTAATGCTTATGAATGTTTATCAACGCATGATGTTACTAATGTATGAGTTTTCCAAGTATGTTTCCCATATCTAACGCATGCTAATAGTTTTTACAAGCTATTTCAACATGAGTTCAGCCAACTTATTTTACAAAGTCTGACGCATGCGTTAGGGTTGAAACTAAGGTTAAATGAAGCTTGATGTACTGTGTTTAAATACCTATGATTGCCAAAGTACATGCGTTGATATTTCTAAACACAATGAAAAGGTGTACTAAAGGTAAGAAAGGTATCTGAATAAATGTACCTAAGGTGTTGACGATACATAGAAACCTCCACGTACACGTAGGTAGTTTTGAAGGAGAGGCCGAAGTATGGATCTCTTAGGCCATAAACCAGCAAGGAGAGGACGAAGCATAGGTCTCGTGGCCGAAAACAGACGTTGGGAGCTAGAGCGATGTATGCTCGTTCTCAACTAGGGAATAATGATGTTTAATGATGTTTAAGAGTTGTTATCAATGTTTATGTTTAAAGGAAGTTGCTTGAGATGCCCATCAGTATATTTAAAGAGATCGACGTAGGGATCTTCCCTATCCATAGTTTAGTATGAACACGTCGAAGTAGAGGTCTCATCCGGCCATGGTTTGGCATTGGGAATTAGAGCAAATAATGTTCATTCTCAATTAAGATTTAGGTTTTAGATACAATGGTTTTAAAGGTTATATGTACACGTTTGCTTGGCATATTTTAGTTCAAGTATTATGTTTTCGAGCTTTCAGTTTAAGCATGAGATTTATGTTTTTATTAAGTCACTCACTGGGCTTCTAGCTCATGTTTTCAAATGTTTTCCTTTTCGGTAGCGATCAGTTCCCAAAAGACTTTTTTGCTGCTGCTCTGCCACTCAAAGAAATAGGTTGAAGGAAGCATAATTGAAGACCTGTATTAGTTAGTACACATGTGTATGTCTACTAACTAGTATTCTAGATGGGCTCACTAAATTGTAATATTCATGTATGGACAATGCTGCAAAACCCTGTAATGTAAAGTTCTGAGTTAATATGTTCGTATATCGATGATATGTATGTATTTAGGGTTTGAGCAAAATTTAACAGGTTAGATAGGCAGTAAGTGCCAGTAAAAGGGTTGGTAACTACTACAGTCATCATTCCATCCAGGTTAAGAGGGTAATCTTGAGCGGGGTGTGACACATATTGCTGGCCTTAGAGCAATTTGAAAGAGAAATGAGAGAAGAAGAAAAGGAAAAAAATAAGAAGAAGGAAGAGAAGGAGAAAAAACGCAAAGTAAATGTGCAGTGCATTCGAGAGAAGAAAAGCAAAGAAATTGCAGAGTGGGAAAAGGAAGAACAACGCAAGGAATGTTAAAGGAGACAAAGGCAAAGATCCTATTTTGCGTTGGCAAAAGAGAAGGGCAAAGCGAAAGTGGAAAGCAGTGAGCCACCCATCAAAGAAGAAAGAGAATGACGACATGATGATGGAAATGGGGTTCTTTCCTGCGCCAACACCACTATCGGACTTAATCACAAGTGTTGAACTGGAACATGGATGGGAAACATTCTGCCAATGCCCATCCATCGTAATCCCAACGGTAGTAAGAGCTTTCGACAATAGACGACACCAAAGATGCGGTGATCGTGAAAGGGGAGGTAGTGCCTTTTAGCACAAAGGACATCAATGAGTTATATTAGATGAAGGACATCCCAGATGCGCCGGTTAACAAAATTATTGATGATCTTAGAGAAGAACAAATGGAAGATGCATTGAAGATACTAACACAACCGGGCACTTAGTGGTCGGTATCTATAAAAGGCATCAGAACCCTTGCATCCAATAAACTGCTTCCGGAGGCGCGACTTTGGGTGTATTTGGTGAAAAGGTGACTCATCCCGACTTCTCATGACAAAACAGTTTCGAGGGAAAGAGTCATTGCCACGAGCTTCCACTTAAAAGGCCCATTATTGATTTAAATGCGCCGCAGCAGCCAAAACCCAAGTAACGGTGCAAAGTTGACAAAGGCAAGGAAAAAGTCCAAGAGCAGTGGCAAGATCAAATACCCTTGGACCCCTTACCTTTGGTTATTCGCCCTCCAAGCCCTCCTAGAAAACCCCTTTCCCCACTCCCTGAACATTTTACTAATCTCCTTCTTGCTCCCGATTCACCTAACGCGTTTCCAGTAGCACCCTTCTCCTCTTCATCTTACCGTATTTTTCTCCCCACCGCCGCATGTTAATGACCCACTTGGGTGAAGGCATTCTGCCCAACCCAAAACATTGATGGTGAAACATTGCAGGCGCAACCCACCATTGCATCCCTAGCTTGCTGACCTTGCCGAATACGTTCTCCTCTCTCATCAACATGATTTCTTCTGCCTATTGGATTTTATGTCCTATAAACTCATAGTTTGTAAATTAAAACATATTCTGTTTTGTTTTTCGATAATGTTGTTATGAAATAGTAATCTTGAATCCAATAAACTAAGGTCTTTGAGGATATTTTAGTAGTTTTGAACTTATATAGTGACATAAAGGTGGATCAAGTTTAAATATATAGCCAAAATGGTCTATAGTATATGAATAAGATTGGGCGCCTTATTCTGGGACACTATGGATGCGGTCCACTTTGTAGTTAGTACAAACGATGTGATCCTGAATCGTTCATATAGAGATTGTGAGTGGGGCATCATATGCAATGGTTTCCATAAGACTGAACCATGAAATAGTCACTTTTTACGTTCTAAATGTCGTTTAATGTATAAAACTGACTATTTCGTTAAATTGATGACCTAGGTACTCAGAATTATCCTTAGATCTGCATAGGTGAGGGCAGCTCATCATCGCTTAGTCAATAAGCTCCCATTTCAGGGGTAAGATCGGGTGGATAGCTGGGAACATAGAGTGCAAGACGGAATTCATTCCTACCCGTTATAGGGATAGTAGATAGGTTATTCCTTTTTAGTACTGAATCCAGGTCTTCAACAAGGGGCCCCACCCTCTCCTTGGCCCGAGAGGGATTCGGTTTATAGGTTAGACCTTAAACCAATTGTTCATTAAAGGATCAGTGAAACTTAAAGAATAAGATGTAGTCTTAGGGTAAAACGGTTTTTATGACCCAGCCGAGATTACGAACAACTTGTGAAGGATTAGCTTACTAATCATGGTTATATCAAATGGACACAAATATATCTATATTGAGGGGAGTGCAACTACGGGACTATAGTGGAATGACCCGTTAGTTAACAAATGTTGATTAGCTCTGTCTAAAGAGTTTAGCTGGCTATCTCGGATCGTTGGAGCCCATGATCTATAGGTCCATTAGGTTCCCCTACTAGCTCATATGTAATAAACTTAGAACAGTATGATATAATAATCTGAATTGTTCGAATTAGGTGAGGAGAGAGAAACCGACAAGTATATGTGATATAATGGTCGAGTTTTTCAGTTTAGAGATACACCTTTAATATTTAAATATGAGAATATGAATACGTTCATATTCGGAAGCTCAAAAATAATGGAAATGGTCAAATATGTAAAAAGTCAAAGACTTGACTTTTGACTTTTAAAAGTCAAAATTTGACCGACCTTATTTACAAGTTTGATTTGAATTTCGAGAAAATGAATGCGGATTCATCCTCGGGAGGTCAAAATTAGTCAACACAAAAAAAACATAAAAAAGTCAAAATGTTGACTTTTTGGTCAAAGTTTGACTTTGACCAAATGACTATTTTGCCCTTCGATTATAGTTAATGGGAAAATCCAAACTTTGTTGGATAATTCCACTAAAAAAATAGTGGGTTAGGTGTTGGCTTATAGTGGAGACATTAAGCCTACTAAGATAGTGGATTATAGGTGTTAGGTTTTTATGGATTTGGTTCATGCAATTGTTGCATGGTTTATTCTATAAAATGAGCTTTTGAATTTAAATTAAAGACTTTTGACAATTTGCTAATTTTTTTTCTAATTTAGGTTGGAAAAAATCTCTTTTTCTTTGTGTGAAGTTCAGAAAGGAAACCCAAACCAAAATCCAATTTCATTCCTTTTTTCCATCTCTTTTCTCTCTCTCGGGGTTCTTCATCCATCGGGTCCCACAACCCGGTTCTGAGTCTAGAGGATAGTAGGTCAACTTTAATGGTGGTCCAGAAGAGTTCGGGTCAAGATTCGGCAAGGAAAAGCGTTGTTAGAGAGCTTCAAATGTAAGTTAATTACTGTTTATTTTTCCATCAATTTGCATGCTTTTTTCCTTTAAATTAGAAGCAATTAGAGTGTAATTAGATCCTAATTCCACTGCGTATGTCTCGTGTTCCATCACTGCCACCGAATAATGGAGTTACACGAGAGCCAAGTAGAGTTGCAATGCAATGTTGCGATGACTCGACAGGTGCTGATCAACATTCGACGCAATATTTACACGATCCACCTGAACCAAAGGCAATTGGCAGAGCGCAACCATGAGTATTTTAACTTTTTGACAGACTATCTACATGGTCCCATGGTGCCTCTGCATTTACAGCAACATCTGCAGTTTGAAAAAGCTCCTTGAGTACCTCAGCAAAATCCTCCTCCTGAACCTCCTTCTCAATAAGTCTACAAATTTTTTTTGTTGCGATCATTCTTTCATTTTAAATTCATTTCATTACTTTTATGTATAGAAGCTATTCCCTGATTCTTTGTACATGCTGAAATTTTGTATTGCAATATTTGTAATTCTTCGTATACTTGGTTAATTTTAATACAACTGAGTAACTATTCTTTCTTTATGCGTTAGCTTCTTTACTTATCATCCTTTGTCAATTATTGCGATGTTCTTTATCTTATATTTTGTGTTATTCATTGTGGTGCCATGATGAGTTATATGCATACCGTAGCAACATTTCCCACACTTTGTATTTTCTGACTAACACTTAGATAATTCATAGCAATAGCATTGCTTTACCTTTTATACTTCAAGACTCTGCTCAAACCTTCTTTTCAAAATTTTGACTAAGTGTTTTGTCTATTCTGTCCAAACAAACGCAATGAGGACCTTGCACATCTCTAAATTTGGGGGTGGGGAAGGTCTGAACGGATGCGATCAAGCGGATGCTGTTATCCTTAGGAAAATGCGTTCATGGTTATCAAAAAAAAAAAAAAATCATACAAACTCCAATGTCAGCGCAAGGGAAAATCCCAACCTGATAAGAGTTATGTCGTGAAAGGAACCTGCTCATAGTTGGATGTTCGCATGACACCCGTGGGAGCAAGCCAAAACGAAGGTGGGTTTCCAAGATCGACGCAATATGAAAAGAAAAGAAAAAGAAAGAGAAAAATAAAAATATAAGGGACAACTCCTTTGACCAGCAAAAGTAAAAACTTAGTTGAAAATCAAGAGTTGAAGTTGAGATTGGCACACAACCGTAGTTGTATGTTCGCATGACACCCATGGGAGCAAGCCAAAATGAAGGGTGTAACCATGATCAACAGTCTCTAATAAAATGACACAAACTAGACCACCGCATACAGATGCACCAAGTTGTTTTTTCAAGAAGAGGTAAACATTCTTCTTAAAACAAAAAGGAAATTTTTTAGTAGAGGTTTGCTGTATAAAAGAATAGAGTAGGGCATGTTGTTGAATTATGAAGGATAGAAGAAAATTGCATTGTTAAGTAATGTTGTATAAGTGGAGAATTCGGAGCAATCAATCAACGCAAAGTTAGGATAAAAATTGAGTGAAATTGCCTTAGTTGAAGATATGCTTGAGGACAAGCATATATCTAAATTCGGGGGATTGATAACTTGTAGAAATACAAGTTATTTATACTGTTTTATTTAGATATTGCGGCAAAAAGAAAGGAAAGTTGCGTCGTTAGTATACAAATTGGCTAAGAAATACGAAAGTTATGAAATGTCATAAATACACCCACTAATACCATTGTGATGGCAAAATAGGATGTTTCAGTTTCAGTTTTGCAGGAAACTAGTCACTGCATGCGTTAAATTACTCAAAGACAAAATGAACAACGCATCTATGTCGCATTGCGCCCATCAATCAAGAACGAAGAGATGATCAACGCAATGACGGCGTATGCGACAATCGATCTAGAGCCTAGCGATCAACGCAATTTCAACTGCATGCGGTAATAAAAAACAACACCGCATGCGGTGATCAACTGAAGATGTGAAGAGCAATGCATTTGTGGACGATTCTGACAAGTGTACAGCTTTTAGTTGTGCATTTCACTCTGCCATTTAAGAACTACCATAACTATACTGTGGGGACCACAAATTCAAAGAGCCAAGGCCTCGCCTATAAATAGCTTCTTCAAATTCACTGCAAAATATACATGAATACATAGAGACATGCATACACTAATTCTAAGAGAGAGGCTGCTCTGAAGCGACTGTCTAGAGTAGATCCGGGAGAACGATGAGATAAGGCCGAGAGGTGAGTCTTCGAGAAGAGAATCCTTCCAATTCCTGTAGCTGAAGCTCTATGCAAAGGTCAATTCTACCGGGAAAATAAGCCTGAGAGGAAAGCTTTCCTCTCCACCACATCCACATGCCGGCAAGCACAATCTCCAATTAGGATCTATGTCAAGACGTTGACACTCTTTCCGTATTTGTTTCTATCCTCTATTTCATCTTCTTTAATCTCTCATTCATAGACATGTATCAAATGCTTAATTTTAGAATTAAATGTTATCATCGTCACAATTATCATATCTCTGTCTCTTTCCATACTTTTATCATTCACTTTCTCCATGATGTGTTCTTAATCTCCAGAGTAAAAAGCGAGAATTAAACGAGTGAGTTAATTTGTGTTAAGAAATCAATACCTAGGATAACATCAAACGCTAGTAATTCTAATGGAATCAAGTCAACCCAAAAACTCTTATTCCCAAGAATTACTTCATAATTCTTGTAATACTCATGTACAGCTAGAGTATCTCCTATAGGCATAGAGATAAACAAATCCTCATTCATACGCTTAGGCACTCTATCTATATGTAATGCACAAATGCTAGATGTGAATGAGTGCATAGCACCAGGATCAAATAATGCATAAACAGATTGATTACATAAAGTTATCGTACTAGTTACGACATTTGGAGCCTCTTCCGCTTCCTGGTGTGTCATAGCGTATACTCTACCCTGCTGCTACTGCTATTGTTGTTGCTATTGCTATTGGGGTTGTCCAGCTACCCCTTTCTGCTTAGCTATACTGGATCCCTCTCCTCTAGTTCCGGTCGCTCTAGGTTGGTTTACAGTCTGTGTAACTCCTCTTTGCTCACTCTGTGCTCCATGACCTAGTTGAGGATAATCTCTCTTGAAATTCCCTGCTTGTTCGCACTGGAAGCACACATTCTTATTGCCATAACATACTCTTGTATGAGGTCTTCCACAGTTTATACAAAGTGGTTTCCTCCCTGTACTAGCTACTGACTCGCTAGGCACGACCTGAATCTGATGCTAAACTACTCTGTTTCGGCTATAGGCTTGACCTCTTTCGACTTGAACTTTCTTGGCCCATACCTCCAAAGCTCCTTGTACCCGACTGTTCAGAGAACGAGGGTCTAAATCTCCTACTTCACGTTTCTCCAGGCATTCTAAACTATCCTTCACCTGGCTGGAGTACATCTTCCCTCACTATACTCTACTCTACTCGGATAGCGGTCTCAACTAACTGAGTGAAATTCACCCAATTGGATGTAGAGGTAACGGGTATACATATCTTCCTTCTTAGGCCATTCTCAAATCTTCTACACCTCTCCTTCTCTTCCGCGATGATCGGAAGGGCATACTGAGATAACTCAGTAAATCTTTGTTCATACTCAGCAACCGTCATCACTCTCTGAGTTAGCCTAAGGAATTCCTCCCTCTTTGCTTCTTTAAAAGAACTAGGGTAGTATTTATCCTCAAGACCAAGTCATAGTTTTCGAACGATTCCTTCTAGCTTCTATCACTTTCCACCACTTCTCAGCCGCTTTTTGCAGCAAGAATGCCGCTATCTCGACCCTACGATCCTAGGGCATCTCATAACCTTAAAACATTTCTTAATCAAATCCAACCAGATCTCAGCATTTACTGGATCTGTGGCTCCATCGAACGTCGTGGCACCTAAAGCTTTCAGCCTCTCGACACCAAATTTCTTTTCTGGATCGTTTTGAATCAATCCTACACTCGCCACCAATCTTTGGATGATTCTATCAAATACTCGATCCTCCATCTGGGGTTTTACACCTACCCTTGGTGTACTTGACTCGTTTGTAGAAGTTCCTTCCTGCTCTATTGAGTCTCTAACTCTTTTCCCCTTCAGATCTGGGTCCCATCTAACTTCAAGACCTCCACTGGTAGGGTCAACATTCCTCTTCTCAGTCTGCTTCCTCTACTTGCCACTTCTCCTCAGCATCTTTGCCTAATTATTAGGTACACATGTTAGGGACTTAACTATGGGACTTAATCTAATGCATGAACTCTCTCTTTCACCTAATACCTTATGCTTTAATACTAAACTAGCTCAAACCTTTCCCAAGTTGACATATACCTTTGCTCTGATACCAAGCCCCACCCCAGACTAACCTCTAAGCTTGAGAAAGGGCATGACTGCAGCAGTTATCAACCCTTTGGCTGACACTTACTGCCTAACAACTCTTGCAGAATAACTCTGATACCAAAATATAAACTATATACACCGACATGTCTTTAGGCCAACAATTTATTAATTTAGAAACATAACCTTTTTAGAGTCATTACAACACTAGATTTACCAGTCCCCAAAACCCAAAAGCCTAGTCCCTATATGAACAATAGTAAAATGTGTACAATATTAACAATAATCACCTAAACCGATAGGTTACAAATCTCTTATTTCTTTAGTGGCAGAGCAGATGCAAAGCTATCTTCAGAGGATTTGACCGATACTTGTGTGTGTGGGGACGGGGGGGGGGGGAACATTTGAAAACGGGGTGAGCTTGGGCCTAGTGAGTGACTTAAGAAAGATAATTGATTCTCATGCAAAATCTCAAATAAGAGTTCAAATTGAAACATAAGATTTTACAGTACTGGTATTGCAGTGTAAACATTTTCCAAGCATAAAGCTTATAAAGCTGTTTTAGTCATAAAACAGTAAAACTGTTTCTCAGTTGAGAATAACCTTACTGTAGATAAAATAATCCTAACACCAACTACTAGTCAAGAGAGAACCCTTTTGCTCAATCTCTGACTCTAACTACCTATGCACATGTGGACATACTAAGTACCCTTGTACCATAGGTATTTCTATTCAGATACCTTCTCAAACATCCTTCAGTATCTGGTTGGTTTGGTACTTTCTCAAATGTCCTTCAGTACCAATAGATACCTTCTCAAATGTCCTTCAGTATCTAGTTGGGTGGATACCTTCTTAAATGTCCTTTGGTATCGCGTTTTAAGTAAAACTAGTCATAAATGACTCTCTCTCTTTAAAACATGTAAACTATAACACATAAAAATATGGCTTTAAAGATACTAACGCATGCTGAGTATATAAACCGCTTTCCAACAACTTCTCACACATGCATGCGTTTAAAACATAATTCATAGCTTGCTTGGAAATCACTTTGTAAAACTAGTTGGCATGAGAATACTCTTCTTTAAAACATGCTTTCTATAACACGTTGTAATCAAACATTTTAAGCAAATGTTTTAGTCAAAACGTTTTAGCTACTCACCTTGCTTGTTTAGGAGCTTTTCACTCTAGTAGCTCCCTTTTCTACCTCAGGCTCCCTTTTCACCCCTAGAATCTAGATCCAAATTACAGCTTAGATTACTCATAGTTCTGGATCTTATTTTGAGATACTTCCTTCTACAAACATGTTCTAAAATGTCTCAGGAAGCTTACCCTAAACTTTGAGCTCATAAATCATCGTAGTTTGGCCGGAATCACAGAATCTTCAAGACTGGCCCAAACAGATCCGACAGCCTGACCCTTCTGTCTTCTTCTCAGTTTCCAGCCCGATCCCTTTGAGCTTTTCTTCCAGAAGCCCTACCCTAAAACCTAGACTTTTAGAGATTTCAGGTGGCTTTGGAATCACTCCAAATTCACGAGTAAATTGGGAGAACTCCTCTTCCCAAGTTGATGCATCCTCTTCATACCTCACTATCCAATGCGTCCTCTATGATTAACGCATGGATTTGGCTCCAACGCAAGGTTTGCTCAACTCTCCCACTCTTTTTAGGGTATTTCTGAATTGTGACCTAAAAATGAAGTGTCATGGCTCTATTTATAGGCGTCCAAACCTTCTCCGGAGTTGACACCACTTACTTGGCTGCATGGCCAAGTGTCTCCTTCTCACTTTCAATCATACGAAATGGGATTGATGAGTCATCGCGAGCAGAGTGTGGCTACTCCATGTGCATGCTTGAGTCCTCTCAAATCTGATAGCCACCACCCTCAAATTCTTAGAGGTCATTAAAGCTTTCCTCTAAAAAAGACACATGGTTTATTATTTGACGTTTTCTATCGCTGACGCTCATCCCTGTATGCGTCCAATCTTGGGAATGCTTCTAAGCGTCGGCTTTTAGTACCATTAAACATATGTTATTATGTCACCCTTCTCACGCCTCAGACGTGACTTAATTACAATATCAAGCCAATTCACTATTCATACAAAATTCAACTTCACGGCCTATCGCAAGGTATGTGTCTAACCATCGGAGGCGGCAAGACATAGCAGGTACCGTCTCCTATTCCTCTCGACGCTTAATCGCTCACTCTACAGCTTGCTGGGTGCCATGCGATTAATGATAATGGAACACGCAAATTGGTGTTGGTCACATCCAACCGTCAATCTAGGCGTCGGTTCATGCATGGGTAGTTCTGGCTAGATCCAAACATAATGTTGTGGTCAATCCCGCTCGACGCGATTAATATGGGTCGTGCTGGTGCGGAGTGCTTAGGCGCGATACTAGTGCCGGACCTGTGATACTACTACATTCGATCATAGTTGTGGCTGACCCTTTTCCGTATGCATGCCTCCCGGCTAACTCATGTGGCCTTCCAAGCGGCATAGTTCTCCATTTCCTTCCATTCTAGCTAAGCCCATTGCCGAAATATCCTCCAATCCAATCTAGATTCCAACAGCGTTATCATATTGCCACAATTTTCAGATAATTTACCTCCAGTCCAAATTTTCCATAAAAATTTTCCTCAAAAGATTTAAAAACTTCCAGTTCTGAGAAACAGATTTCCTCTTTTCTTCAAAATCTCCACTTTCTCCTTACCATTCCACACTATTTCCACATCACCTTACTCATCACTTACTAGTGTCTTGGCAGTAGTGGAGTGGAAACATACTCAAGTAGACGAACATTAGGATTC
>NW_024064833.1:327139-332026 GCF_009727055.1 Benincasa hispida | reverse complement strand
TCAGTGGGGACAATAGGGTTCCCAGGCTGTGACTAGCAAGGAGGACAGACCGATATGTACCACTTGTGGTAAGCAACACTAGGGACATTGTCTAGCCGGCTCTGGGATTTTTTTTCGATGTGATCAGAAGGGGCAAATGTCAAATAGATGCCCGAGGAGGAATGTGCCTGAGCACAGGGGCCAGCCCGTAAGCTCATTCTAGGGAGGCTCAGGCCACCAGAAATAGTAGGGAAAGGTATTTTTTACCACTCGGTGTGAGGCCGAGAAGTCAGGCACCGTGGTGACAGTTACACTTCCCATTTTGGGACACCATGCTCTTTTTTTATTTGACTCTGGCTCTTCGCACTCGCTTATATCTGTTGTATTTGTGAGGCATGCCATGTTAAACTCAGAACCGTTGCCATTTGCATTGTCCATTTCCACTCCATCATGAGAGATCATGTTAGCGATAGAAAAGATAAAAGCATGTCAGGTAGAGGTAGCCAATCGCGCATTAGATGTAACCCTGATAATTTTAGATATGCACGATTTTGATGTTATATTAGGCATGGATTGGTTAGCTGCTAACCATGCCAGCATAGATTGCTCCCGCAAGGAGGTCATCTTTAACCCTCCTATAGGGGCCAGTTTTAAGTTTAAAGGGGTTGGGACCATAGTCCTACCCAAAGTGATATCCGCATTGAAGGCCAATAGGCTATTCGACCAAGGAGCCTGAGGCTTTATGGCCAGTATGGTGGACAACAGAGAGAATGAAGTCACCTTGACTTCGGACTCAATAGTGAGGGATTTTCTAGACGTGTTTCCAAAAGATCTTCTCGGACTGCCCCCACAACGGGAGATAGATTTTGCCTTTGAATGGAGCCAGGCACAACCCCTATTTCGAGGCTCCGTACAGGATGGCCCCGGAAGAGTTGAAGGAACTAAAGGTCCAATTGTAGGAGTTATTGGACAAGGGTTTCATACGCCCTAGCGTGTCACCATGGGGTGCACCTATTTTGTTTGTGAAAAAGAAAGATGGATCATTACGTCTGTGCATTGATTACAGAGATTTTAACAAGGTCATTGTCAAGAACAAATATCCCCTTCCCAGGATCGATGATTTGTTTGACCAGTTACAGGGAGCGACGGTATTCTCTAAGATTGATCTTCGGTCAGGATACCACCAGCTGAGGATAAAGGATAGTGACATACCCAAGACAGCTTTCCGTTCGAGGTATGGACATTATGAGTTCATGGTGATGTCATTCGGTCTAACGAATGCACTAGCAGTGTTCAAGGAATTCCTTGACACCTTCGTGATTGTTTTTATTGATGATATCTTGATTTATTCCAAGACAGAGGCCGAGCATGAAGAGCATTTGCAGAAAGTTCTGGAGACGTTGAGGGCCAATAAGCTATATGCTAATTTTTCTAAATGTGAATTTTGGTTGAAGCAGGTGTCCTTTCTAGGGCATGTGGTATCCAAGGAAGGTGTCTCTGTGGATCCTGCAAAGGTGGAGGCAGTTACGGGTTGCGCTCGTCCAACCATGGTCAGTAAGGTGCACAGTTTCCTGGGGTTACAGGCTACTACAGACGATTTGTAAAGGACTTCTCTCGCATAGTTGCCCCATTAACTCAGTTGACCCGGAAAGAAACAGCATTTGTTTGGAATGAGGCTTGTGAAGGGGTTGGGAGGCGTATTGATGCAGTGATGCATCCAAGAAGGGGTTGGGAGGCATATTGATGCAGTAGGGTAGAGTAGTTTCTTATGCTCCACGTCAGTTGAAGAAGCACGAATAGAACTACCCCACGCATGACTTGGAGTTAGCAGCGATGGTTTTTGCTCTTAAGATCTGGAGACATTACTTATATGGAGAGAAGATACAGATCTTCACCGACCACAAGAGTTTGAAGTACTTTTTCACTCAGAAGGAGTAAAACATGAGGCAAAGAAGGTGGTTGTTACTGGTGAAGGATTATGACTATGAAATTTTGTATCATCCAGGGAAACCAAACGTAGTGGAGATGCTTTAAGTAGAAAGGTAGCCCATTCAGAAGCTCTCATTACCAGACAGACTCACTTATGCAAGGAACTGGAGAGGGCAAAGATTGCAGTGGTGGTGGGAAAGGTCACGACACAGTTGGCACAGTTGTCGGTGCGACCAAGCCTAAGGCAGAAGATTATTGATGCCAGTGAGACAACCCTTATCTGAAAGAGAGAGTTCGTAGGGTGGAGTCAGGCCAGGAAAGCGAATTCTCAGTATCAGCAGAAGGTGGCCTCCTTTATCAAGGGCGTCTGTGCGTGCCAGCCGTTAGTGACATTAAAGATGAGTTGTTGTCAGAGGCTCATAGTTCCTTATTTTCGATTCACCCCGTCAGCACCAAGATGTATCAGGACCTGAAAGGTTACTACTGGTGGAATGATATGAAAAGAGAGGTTGCAGAGTTCGTCAGTTAGTGTTTGGTGTGCCAGCAGGTCAAAGCCCCGAGGTAGAAGCCAGCCGGCTTGTTATAGCCATTGAATGTACCAGAATGGAAGTGGGAGCATGTGTCTATAGACTTCATCGTGGGGTTGCCTCGGACAGTCAAAGGTTTCACTGTGATATGGGTCGTTGTAGACAGACTTACGAAGCTAGCACATTTCATACCTGGAAATCCCACCTTTCCAGTGAATAAGTGGGCATAGATATACATGAAGGAGGTGGTAAGATTGCATGGAGTGCCCGTGTCCATTGTGTTGGACAGAGACCCTCATTTCATGTCTAACTTCTGGAAAAGTCTCCAGGTGGCTTTGGGGACCCAGTTAGACCTCAGTACAGCTTTCCATCCTCAGACTGATTGGCAGACAGAGAGATTGAATCAGATACTGGAAGACATGTTGCGTGCCTATGCCATAGAGTTTTGAGGAAGTTGGGATGCTTACTTGCATTTAATGGAGTTTGCTTATAATAATAGCTACCAGTCCACTATTGGGATGTCACCCTTTGAGGCCCTATATGGGAAGAGTTGCAGGTCCCCTGTGTGTTGGGATGAGGTAGGAGAGAGGAGATTGTTAGAACCTGAATTGTTGCAGACCAAAAATAAGGCAATACAAAAGATCAGGGCTCGTATGCAAACAATCCAGAGCAGACAGAAGAGCTATGTCGATGTAAGACATAAGGACCTAGAATTTGAGACTGGGGTGAAAGTGTTCTTAAAGGTGGCACTCATGAAAGTTATTCTGAGGTTTTGCAGGAAGGGAAAGTTGAGTCCGAGATTCATTGGACCTTTTGAGGTCCTGGAACGAGTTGGCCCTGTAGCTTACCATTTGTCTTTGCCCCCAGCATTGTCTTCAATTCATAATGTCTTCCATGTTTCGATGCTAAGGAAGTATGTGACAGAACCATCCCATGTAGTTGACTACGAGCCCTTACAGTTGAATGATAACTTGAGCTACGAGGAGAAGCCCATAGAGATCCTTGCCAGAGAGCTAAAGACATTGTGCCGCCAGGAAATTGCTTTTGTGAAAGTCCTGTGGTAGAACCACCAGTTCAGGGAAGCCACCTGGGAGCGAGAGGATGAGATGAAGGCCCAGTACCCAGAGCTTTTTCAACGATGAACTTTCGAGGACGAAAGTTCGTTGAGGAGGAAAGAATGTAACATCCCACACCTTTTTATTATTTAATAATAATGTAATTTTTCTTTTTTAGTAATTGTCCTTAGTTGAAGGGCGTGTTTGGAATTTTGGATTTGAAGTAAAAGTGCAGGGATTTAAGTGTTGGCGTGGAAATTAGTCAAAATTATTTAATTTTGAATTTCAATTTGAAAATTTATGGCAGGAATGTGGCTTGTTAGGAGGAATTCATAAGCCTTAAGTAAAAGAGGTGAATGCATAAGAAGACATGCAAAGTTGAGGGCTATTCGTTGGTGAAAGGAGAAGATGACACCTTGGCTTACGTTGATGTAAGAATGCATCGATGGTGTGAGGAAAGGACACTTGGACATGCGGCCAAGTAGGAGGTGTCGACCGTGGAGCAATCTTGGATGCCTATAAATAAGGCCAAGGACTTCAGATGAGAACTCAAATTCTCATCAAAGGACATAAAGAAGAGTGTAAGGACTAATGGGAGAAGACTATGCATTGATGGAGGAACGCATGCATTGGTAGCAAGACCATGTGTTGGTCAAGATGTTCTAAGAGGGGAGATGTTGTCGGGCAAAAAAGACAGAAAGTAGCATCAACTTGGAATGAGGAGTTCTCCTAAAATACTCACGCGTTTGATGTGATTCCAAAGCCATATGAAAGCTAAAAGAGTCTAGTTTTCAAGCTAGGGTTGATTGTTTTAACCAGTGGTCGAGCTGGGGATTGTCCAACAGTTTGGCTAGAAAATAATAATGAACTTGTGGTAATATTCTTGTTGACTATGTATTGCTTTCCCAAAAGTATATTTCTGTTGACAAAGTTATTTGTTTATCTAAAGGCACCACTCACTGGGCTTTATAGCTCATGTTTTCCATGTTTTATGTTTTACCCCCCCTCCCCCCCCCAAAGTAGCGAAAGGTGAGGAGTTCCAAGGTGCTGCTAAGGTCAAGGTCTTCCATGTGCCACGGTTACACTTTCGAAGGGTTTTATAGTTGTCATTGTAAACTTTGTTGTTAAGTCTTGGAGTTGTATAAACATTAAATTGTTGTAATATAAAATGGGCCTACTTAATCAGTTGTTGTTATCTCCTTAACTAAAACAGTTGGTTGTTGAACTTGTTCATTGGTATCAGAGTTATTTTCGCAAGAGTTATTAGGCAGTAAGTGTTAACTCAAGGGTTGATAACTGCTGCAGTCATGCCCTTTCCCAGGCTCGGAGGGTGGCCTGGGACGGAGTGTGACAGTTAAGAAAGATGAGAAAAAGCTGTGCGCGTAGACGATTTTGGG
>NW_024064833.1:323611-326146 GCF_009727055.1 Benincasa hispida | reverse complement strand
GGGTTCAGAACGATGAGAAAAAGCCGTGCGCACAGACGATTTTGGGAACATAGCTCGTTTGGTGCCCCAAACAGCTATTATGCCTAGTGGGGGTGCCTAGATAAGCATGTTTAGCCAAAGAAATGTTATATTACATATTTATTAAGTAGCAATTCATGTTTATTTATAGGAATTATGAGGGAAGGGATGGAAAAACATATTAAATAAGGGGTGATGTGGCGGTTAACCCTTGAACTCGGGAGGCCGCGGGAAGATTTTGGAAGAGGAACTTCAAAAAGCATGGTTTCGGCAATTGACATGAGCAAATTTAGTGAAATTGGTGCCATTCGAAAGCTGAGAGAATCTAGTTTGCGAGGTTGTCTTGCCAAAGAAAGATTGTAGGAGGAGAAGAACAAGAAGTGAAGAAAGTGCAGAGGAGGCAGAATCTCAGGTTAATCAGGGCCCGAGGTGAAGATTGGAAGTTCTAAGCCAAACTATAAGGAATTCTGGGCTGAAATTTTAAGGTAAGAAATTTAACTTAATTCTAAACAAGTTTGTAGAAGGAAGTTTCTTGAAACTTGCTTTGGATTTCGAGTTATGAATTTTTTAATTTGTAATAGAGAATCGGTGTATAAGCAGACAACTGCTTGGGAAGAACAAGAAAACAGCTCACCGTGGAGAGTTATAGCGAGATATGTGACTGAACTCACTTATGAAGGAAATCTCGCTGATTTTGTTATGAGGATCTCGCTCTAGAAGGAAATCTCGCTAGAAATTGGGCTGAGTATCGCTGGTAAGGTAAGTATCGCTAGGATGAAAGTTTGCCAGGAAAAGCTCTATCTCCCTCATGAGGATCTCACTGATCTCGCTCATGAGGATTTCGCTAGTAAAGTTGTCTTTGTTGATGAAAGTTCCATTAGTAAATGAACTATTTGAGGTGTTTTGCTAAGAATTCTAAGTAATTTAACCGGAAATTATGTCCTTTTAGGCCAAGAAGAGCTAGGAAAGGTGTATAAACCGTTGAGAGCCCTGACGAGCAGTGAGTGACTAAGTGAACTTAATGTTTCAACACTTATGCATATAAGGTCAAGTAAGTTACAGTGACGTTAATGATGAATTTATACCCCCTCAAGCAACAAATGGTTGAAGAATAACTTAACGCATATTTCCCGGCTTGTATATGTGTAACACAGGCCAATGTATGTCATGTAATCATTACAAAAGTTAAGTTTCTAATGTTGAAATATGCTTCCTAGAGGAAGGATATGAGAGAATGAGTTCTTGTGTAAATGATATGTAATAAAACTTAATTTGATGCTACGAAATACCCCGGTACCGAAGGACATTTGAGAAGGTACCTGACCAACTTGATACTGAAAGACATTTGAGAAGGTATCTTAGTAGCTCGATACTGAAGGACAAGTTTGAGAAGGTATCTAAGCAAAAGTACCTAAGGTATGACGATACTTAGTATGACCACGTGCACGTAGGTAGTTCTGAATGAGAGGTCAAAGTATGGATCTCTTGGCCAGTAATAAACGTTGGGAGCTAGAGCATTTAGGCTCGTTCTCAACTAGGAATAATGATGTTTAACGATGTCTAAGAATGGTTTAAAGCTACATTTAGAGATAGTTGCTTGAGATACTCATTAGTATATTTACATGTTTATAATGATGTAATGCATGATGTAATACGATTCTATAGTCACTCACTGGGCTTTTAGCTCACAAAATTTCCATGTTTTCCTTTCAGGTAGTGGTCAGATTCCTCAGGGTTGATCCTGCTGCTGCTTGCCACTAAAAGACTCGGCTTATTAAGAAGACTTAGGTTGATCATTTGCTTATGTACACATGTTTTGATAGGAACTAGGGCTTTGTTAGATATGTTTGGGCCCATCTGTGGATGTTTCTCCCCTTAGATGTTATATCATGGTTGTATGCATGTGTTTATATAATATTTGGTAGAACCTTAAGGAGGCATACCATATGCATACATTATTAACGTCTAACAGGTTAGTATTTAGATTAGAAGGCTAAGGTGGTGGATGCTGGCAGCAGGGCTAGTAACTACCGTAGTCATATTCTCTTTCATTAAGAGGGTAATCTGGGAGCATGGCTAATGTGGTGGGTGCTGGCAGTAGGGCTTCCAAGAACATATACTTTGATACCAAACTTCAACTAACACTTCAACTTTCCAGAAACTTATGTTCCGATACTAAGCTGGTATAAACTAATTCCTCAATTATCCCAGAAACTTATGCTCTGATACCAAGTTGTCACACCCCACCCCAGACTACCCTCCGAACCTGGGAAAGGGGCATGACCGCAGCAGTTATCAACCCTTTTGTTGACACTTACTGCCTAATAATTCTTACAGAAATAACTCTGATACCAATGAACAAATTCAACAACCAACTAATTAAGTGGGCCCATTTTATTACAACAATGAAAGTTTATACAACTCCAAGACTTAACTATAAAGTTTACAACAACAACTGTAAAACCCTCCAAAAGTGTAACTGTGGCTTGTGGCAGACCTTGACCTTAGCAGCACCCT
>NW_024064833.1:321642-323261 GCF_009727055.1 Benincasa hispida | reverse complement strand
AATTCCTGTGGAAACTTTCCTTGTACCTTATTATCCCGCCAATGTGCACATCGACTATTTTCCCGCTAGCTATGCTTAGGTAACTTGACTATATTTCCCGCCGGTCGTCACCGACTATCATTTCCCACCGACCGAAGCCGACTCTATTTTTCCGCCAAGTACCCTTTTCAAGCATGCTAACTATACATCCCGGGTACAATTTCAATTTCCAAATCAAACATACAAGCAATATCTTAACAAGCATAGTAATCAGATAAACATATATATCCCTGATCATGCCAATTAAACATTATCCCCTATATATATTTAACAATATATAGAAATTATATCAACAATACAACACACAATAATCACTCACCTTGATCGTTTAGGAACCTCTCTTTAGAAGTTCCTTAGGTTTCCTTGGTTCCCTTTTGAACCCTAAATACCAGATTCAATTATCAGCTTATATTACTCATAGTTCCAGAACTTATTTTAAGATACTTCCTTCTAAAAACATCTTCTAAAATTTCTCAGGAAGCTTACCATAAAATCTTAGCTCAGAACGTCTTGTGGTTTGGCCAGAATCTCAAAATCTTCAAGACTGACCCAAGCTTACCCGACAGCCTGACCCTTCTGTCTTTTTCTCCATTTCCAACCCGATACCTTGTAGTTTATTCTCCAGCAGCCCTACCCTTAAAACTAGACTCTCCTAGATTTCATATGGATTTAGAATCACTCCAAACACACGAGTATTCTGGGAGAACTCCTCGTTCCAAATTGATGCTACTTCCTGTCTTTTCTGCCCGACAGCATCTTCCCTCTTGGAACTTCTTGACCAATGTATGGTCTTGCTACCAACGCATGCATTCTTCCATCAACGCATAATCTTCTCCCAATTAGTCCTCACACACTCTTCTTTATGTCCTTTGAAGAGAATTTGAGTTCTCATCTGAAGTCCTTGGCCCTATTTATAGGCGTCAGAGATTGCTCCACGGCCGACACCTCCTACTTGGCTGCATGTTCAAGTGTCTTTTCTTCACACCATCAATACATTCTTACATCAGCGCAAGCCAAGTTGGCTTCTTCTCCTTTCACCAACGCATAGCTCTCAACTTTGCATGTCGTCTTATGAGTCCACCTCTTTTACTTAAGGCTTAAGAATTCCTCCTGACAAGCTACATGTCTGGATGACATCCTTGAATGCGTCCATCCTTCATATGCGTTCATCTAACTTCATATGCGTTCAACTAGGATAACGACCAACACTCCTTTCAATGCATAGTATTACCCTCTCGCGTCCATCACGTCCATCGCATCCAATGCATCCAACGCATCCATCATCCAACGCATTTAACGCATCCATCTTACTCAGTCATCACAAGCCTTAACCATCGCAAGAGCCAACCCCATGCGTCCAGCCTAGCTCATCGCATGGCCTATGTCCAACGTATCCATCGTGCAAGCCATCGTCAACCTCCAATGCATAGCAAGGTCGCACGACACCAATGTATGACCTCACTCATTGCATCGACATATAGGAGCTTGGCTGCATCGACTTACCATGGCTCACTCGGCCACATCGACGCATAGGCGCTTGGCATGGGTGCTTGGCTTCGACGCATGGGCGCTTGACATAG
>NW_024064833.1:297521-315791 GCF_009727055.1 Benincasa hispida | reverse complement strand
GGGTAAACTCTTTATATAGGATGCCCCCATTTTCATGTATCCACATGAACGGTTTAGGATCACATCGTTTGTACTAACTACAAAATGGGCCGCATTCAAGTGTCCCAAGAATAAGGTGCCCAACCTTATTCATATACTGTAGACCATTTTGGCTATATATATTTGAACTTGATCCACATTTATGTCACTACATAAAGTTCAAACTTAAACTTAATAGCCTCGGAACCTTAATTTATTGGATTCATGAATATAGAATTTAAATTTACTAAAGATTTTCAATAACTACTTTATTGAATAAGAATATGATATTACAAACTATGAGTTTTAGGACATAAAATCCGAAACACTCCCACTTGGACTAAAACTCCTAGTAGGATCAAACGTGCTGAATTTAACTGTGAGAAATTAATATTACATATGAGTACAATAAACATATGAACACAATAAACTAGGGCATTCACGCCCAACATAATCTCCCACTTGTCCTAGTTTAGAAACACCGTAGACCTAAACACTGTAGGTGACCCTAAAAAACTTTAGCCATAAGGGTTTTTGTAAAAGGATAAGCAATGTTTTGCTCAGAAGGTATCTGAGTCACTAACGTCACCACGATGTACAATTTCCCGGATAAGTTGGTACTTGCGTTCGATGTGCTTTCCCCGTTATGGCTTCGAGGTTCTTTTGAATTTGCAATTGCACCGCTGTTGTCACAATACAAGGTGATGGGTAGATGCATATTTGGAACAACTTCCAAATCTGTCAAGAATTTCCTCAACCATACTGCTTCTTTTGCTGCTTCGTAAGCAGCTACGTATTCAGCTTCCATTGTGGAGTCAGCTATACAGGTTTGTTTTATGCTTCTCCACATAGAGTGAACACTGATCCAGATGTAGACTTTCTAGCATCTTTATCAGTTTGGAAATCAAAGTCAGTGTATCCAGTAAGGATCAGATCCTTAGTACTATACACGAGCATGTAGTCCCTAGTTCTCCTGAGATACTTTAAGATGTTCTTAACGACAGTCCAATGATCACGTCCAGGATTAGACTGGTATCTACTGACGATCCCTACTGAGTAGCAAATGTTAGGTCTAGTACATAACATTGCATACATCAGGCTTCCAACTGCAGAGGCATAGGGAATATTTTTCATATCCTCAACTTCTTGAGGTTTCTTAGGACATTGTTCTTTTGACAGATGAATTCCATGTCTGAAAGGCAACGACCCTTTTTGGAATTCTACATTTTATATCTAGACAACATTTTGTCTATATAAGATGCTTGAGACATGGCTAGTGTCCTATTCTTGTGATTCCTAACAATTTGGATCCCAAGAATATATTGCGCATTTCCTAAATCTTTCATTTGGAATTGTGTATCTAGCCATTGCTTGACGTCAATAAGATATCCTACATCATTCCCAATGAGTAGAATATCATCGACATATAAAACTAAGAATGCTATAGTAGAATCGACGATCTTCTTGTAAACACAAGGCTCGTCAACATTTTGTTCAAAGCCATATGATTTGATCACAATATCAAACCTTATATTCCAGGATCTAGAAGCTTGTTTCAACCCATAAATGGATTTTTGAAGCTTACAAACCTTTTGTTCTTGACCATGTGCAATAAACCCCTCTGGTTTAGCCATATAGATACTCTCTTCAAGATTGCCATTTAAAAAGGCTATCTTGACATCCATCTGCCAAATTTCATAGTCATAAAAGGTGGCAGTGGATAAGAGTATTCTAATCGACTTAATCATGGCAACGGGAGAGAAAGTTTCTTCATAGTTCACTCCCTCTCTCTGGGTATAACCCTTTGCCACAAGTTAAGCCTTAAAAGTTTGTACTTTACCGACTTGGTCTCATTTTCTCTTGTAGATCCACTTACAACCAATTGGTTTTAATCATTTGGTTGATCTACAAGTTTCCAGACAGAATTGAAGTACATAGACACCATTTCGAAGTCCATGGCTTTGATCCACTGATCACAGTCCACATCTTTCATCGTCTGTTTATAGGTCGATGGATCCTCTGTGTTGTCATCAGGTATGACGACTTGTGTTTCTGTTAAACCCAAGTAACGGCCAGGCTGATGAACAACCCTCCCACTATGTTGAGGCATTCTCAACTATTGAGAAGGATGTCACTGACCTGATGTACTAGTTTTATCTACTACTTTAGTAGATGAACTAGTTTTATCTGTAGCGTCTTTGGAAATTTCATTCAATACTAGTTTACTGCGAGGTTGATGAATTCTTATGTGGTCTTCCTCTAAGAATGTGGCATTTGTCAATACAAATATCTTATTCTCTTGAGGATGATAAAACAGACCACCTCTTGTTTCCTTTGGATAACCTACAAATAGGCATAATTTTGAACGATGTTCCAATTTCTTAGGATTTTGTACCAACACATGTGCTGGGCAACCTCAAATTCTAAAGTGACGTAAACTACTTTTACGCTCTTTCTATAGCTCATAAGGTGTTTCTGAAACACTTTTAGAAGGAACGTTTTTCAAAATATGGACAGTAGATTCAAGTGCATATCCCCAAAAGGAATCAGGCAATTGAGCATAGCTCATCATAGAGCGAACCATATCTAATAAGGTTCGATTTCTTCTTTTTGATACACCATTCTGCTGAGGCGTACTAGGTGTAGAGAGTTATGATTGGATCCCGTTTTCTATCAAATAGTCTTAGAATCGTATGTCCATATACTCTCCACCTCGATCTGATCGAAGTGTCTTTATTGTTTTACCTAATTCATTCTCAACTTCAGCCTATATTCTTTGAACTTTCCAAGAGAATCAGACTTGTGATGAAGCAGGTAAAAATGACCATACCTCGAATAATCATCAATAAAACTGATGAAATATTCATACCCTCCTCGAGCCTTGACATTCATTGGTCCACAAAGGTCTGAATGTACGAGCTCTAAGGGTACTTTGGCTCTAAGACCAGTAAAAGATCTCTTGGTCATCTTACCTTCAAGACAGGATTCACATGGAGGTAAAGAGTTATTTTCTAACTGACTTAAAAGTCCACTGTTGACCAATCTCCCAATCTTATTGAGATTTATGTGACCAAGTCTAATGTGCCATAGATAGGCGTTGGAAGAAACCTTTTGTTTTTTATTCTGAGTTTCTAATGTTCTAAACATTTCAGTATTTAAAACAAAATTTGCTCTAGTTGGTCTTAACTTATATAAGTTGTCTTCAAGTGTAGTAGAACAAATTTGAATACCTTTACAAAAAATGAACGCTTCATTTATATTAAAATATATTGTATATAATTTTTCTATAATACAAGCGATAGATATCAAATTCCTATTCATAAGAGGTTCATACAAAACATTTTTTAAGTACTAGATATCTATCTTCAAAAAACAACTTCAGATCTCCCACTGCTTCAGCTGAGACAACCTCTCATGTTCCAACTTTGAGGGTTATCTCACCTTCTTCAAGCTTTTTCCAAGAACTAGTTTCCTGAAACGAGAAACAAATAAGATTAGTGGCTCCTAAATCTAGTATCCAGGTTGAAGTATCATATTCCATTAAACATGTTTCAACGACCAGTAAATCATATTTACCTTATGTCGTTTTCTTAGCTTTTTCTCTGCAAGGTACTTCGGACAATTTCTCTTCCAATGCCCATTTTGGTTATAGTGGAAACATTTTCCTTTAGCTGTATTCTTCTTTCCCTTTTTTATCTTGGGAGGTTGCCCTTTTCCCTTCTTTTTCATTTGAGCTTTAGAGGGTCCAGCTATATTTTTAGAGGACGATCCTCTTATAAATTTTTTCTTAGTGGTAGCAACATTGGCTTCCACTTCCTTCCCCTTACCTAAAGTAAGGTTTTGGAATCACTGGAGCTCGTTAAGAAGGGTAGTGAGGTTAAATTCTATCTTATTTAAAGACGCATTTGTCTCGAAAGGTATAAAACTCTTCAGAAGAGATTGTAAGATAAAGATAACCTGGTTAGCCTCATCAATGGGTCTGCCATTTACTTCAGCAATATTGAAGTACATCATCATGTCCAGGAAATGTTCTCTAATAGAGGTCCCCTCCTTCATCCGCTTCGTGTAAATGTGTTTAATTGCCTCGTGTCTAAGGGACCATGATGGTTGCCCAAACATTTCTCTTAATGAATCTATTATCTCTTTAGCCATAGCTAAGGATTCATGTTTCTTTTCCAAAACATCAGACATGCTGGCAAGAATGTAAACACAGGCTTTTTCATTGGCTCTGACCCATCGATCATATGCTTTCTGAACAGTTTTGTTAGCATTTGAGGCTGGGGCTTGAGGACATTCTTCAGTTAAGACAAATCTTAAATCGTCAACTACCAGTATTGTGTTTAGATTTGATTTCCATGCCGAATAATTATCGCCATTTAGTTTCTCGGAAGCTAAGAGTTGAATTATCGAGGCTAGGGTTCGGGTCTGGGAGAAAGTCTCGATTTTGTGGCCAAAATCGGGTCTATGACAAAAATTGACATGTGCAGCAAAAATAAGAATCGATTTTACTCNCCCTAAAAGAATTAATTAGAGTTATTTTGAAATAATACCTTTGAAGCTCACAAAACTCATCTATCTCCACCCAAACACGAACGGACCACCACTAGAGATGACCTACTATTATCTGGACTTAGAACCGAGTTGTGGGACTCGATGGAAGAAGAACCTGAGAGAGAGAAAAAGAGATGGAAAAAGTATAGTGAAATTGGGTTGGGTTTGGTTTCTTTCCAGCCCAATTTTAAAAAATAATTTTGCAAAATCTCTGAAAGTTTTTAATCCAAAAATACAAGCCCCTATTTATAGAAAAGGGCCATGCAAAATTGCATGAAAAAACTTCATAAAAACCCAACACCTAGAATCCACTATCTAAGTGGGCTTAATGTCTCTACTATAAGCCAACACCTAGCCCACTATTTTGTTAGTGGAATTATCCAACAAAAGTTTGGATTTTCCCACTAACTTTAGTCAAAGGGCAAAATAGTCATTTGGCCAAAGTCAAACTTTGACCAAAAAGTCAACATTTTGACTTTTTATGATTTTTTCCATGTTGACTAATTTTGACCTCCCGAGCATGAATCCGCATTTATTTTCTCGAAATTCAAATCACATTTGAATATAGGGTCGGTCAAAGTTTGACTTTTCAAAGTCAAAAGTCAAATATTTGACTTTTTACATCTTTGACCATTTCTATTATTTTCGAGCTTTCGAATATGAACGTATTCATATTCTTGATACTTAAATCACATTTAAATATTAAAGTTGTATCTCTAAATTGAAAAATCAATCGCTATATCACATATACTTGTCAGTTTCTCTCTCTTCACCTAATTCGAACAATTCGAATTATTCTATCATTCTGTTCTATGTTTATTCCATATGAGCTAGTAAGGCAACCTAATGGACCTATAGATCATGGGCTCCAACGATCCGAGATTAACTGGCTAAACTCTTTAGACGGAGCTAATCAACATTCGTTAATTAATGGGTCATTCCACTATAGTCTCGTCATTGCACTCCCCCCACTATAGATATATTTATGTCTATTTGATATAACCATGATTAGTAAGCTAATCCTTCACAAGTTGTTCGTAGAGGCTGGGTCATAAAAACCGTTTTACCCCCGAGACTACATATTATTCCTTAAGTTCCACTGAACCTCTAATGAATAATTGGTTTAAGGTCCAACCTATAAACCGAACCCCTCTCGGCCAATGAGAGGGTGGGGCCCCTTGTTCAAGACCTGGATTCAGTACTAAAGGGAACAACCTATCTACTATCTCTATAATGGGTAGGAGTGAATTCCATCTTGCACCCTATGTTCGTAGCTATCCACCTGATCTTACCCCTGAAATGGGAGGCTTATTGGGTCAGCGATAATGAGCTGCCCTCATCTATGCATATCTAAGGATAATTCCAAGTGAATAGGAGTTCATAGTTAGCTCAGGATTAAGATTAAGTTACCTAGGTCATCAATTAACAAAATAGTCCGTTTTATACATTAAACGACATTTAGAACGTAAAAGGGACTATTTCATGGTTCAGTCTTATGTAAACTCTTTACATAGGATGTCCCCATTTTCATGTCTCCACGTGAACGGTTTAGGATCACACCGTTTGTACTAACTACAAAATGGGTCACATCCATAGTGTCCCCAGAATAAGGCGCCTAACCTTATTCATATACTATAGACCATTTTGGCTATATATATTTGAACTTGATCCACATTTATGTCACTACATAAAGTTCAAACTTAAACTTAATAGCCTTGGAACCTTAGTTTATTGGATTCATAAATATAGAATTGAAATTTACTAAAGATTTTCAATAACTGATTTATTGAACAAGAATATGATATTACAAACTACGAGTTTTAAGACATAAAATCCAACAGTATTACCATCGTGCATGTGGCTATAATTGAGTACCGTCATACCTTAGGTACTTGATTAGGATACCTTCTCATTGTCCTTCAGTATCCGTCATATAACTAGTCATAGACATTTAGTTGAAAACTAAGGATTAGTGCTCAAGTCATCATATTAGTTCATCCATCATACTAGTTCATCATAAAAATGGAGTTACTTAAACATACTGAAAGTATTTGGACAAGATAACATATTTAAATCATGTCAATTTCCATGGAAAACATGCTTTACTTAGCATGAGAAATAACTTCAAGGATATCATGGTTTCTAAATCATTAAAACATTCAATCATCACATAGTCACTCAGAGATCGTTGGCCTCTTAACGGGTTATACGCCTCTCCTAGCTCTTCTTGGCCAAAAAGGACATAATTCTCGATTAAACTACTTAGAATTCTTAGCAAAATACCTCAAATAGTTCATTTACTAATGGAACTTTCATCATCAAAGACAGCTTTACTAGCGAGATACTCATCATGAGTGAATTCTTTCTCATGAGCGAGATCCTCGTGAGCGAGATCAAGCATTTTTTTCAACAAACTTCAACCTAGCGATACTCACCATACCAACAAGATTTAGCCCAATTTCTAGCGAGATTTCCTTCTTGAGCGAGATCCTTAGCACAAAATTAGCGAGATTTCCTTCATAAGCGAGATCCTTATTCTTCATATCTCGCTATAACTCTCCACGGTGAGCTGTTTGCTTATTCTTCCCAAGACGTTGTCTGCTTATGCACAGATTCTTTGTTAACACTTCAAAAATTAATAACTCAAAATCTAGACCTCTTTTAAAGAAACATGTTTAGAATTGAGTTAACTTTCTTACCTTAAAATGTCAGCCAAAAATTCCTTATAGTTTGGCCTAAAGCTTCCAATCTTCATCTTGGGCCCTAATTAACTTGAGATTCTGCCTCCTTTGCACTTTCTTCACTTATTGTTCTTCTCCTCCTACAATCTTTCTCCGACAAGACAACCTTGAAAACAGAGATTCTCCCAGCTTTCAAATAGCACCAATTTCTCTAAATTTTCTCATGTAGATTTCCGAAACCAAGATTTCGAACTTCCTCTTCCTTTTAATCTTCCTGTCGCCTCCCGAGTTCAAGGATTATCTGCCATGTCACCCCATATTTAGTGCCTCCAGCCAAACCAATAAGTGAGTTTCCTTATTTAATATGTTTTTCTTTTCCTTTCTCCACAACTTCTATAAATAATATGGATTTTCACTTATTAGATATTTAATATATCATCCCTTTGGCTAAACATGCTTGTTTAGGAAACTTAGAATTCGGGGTTTACACTTAGCTACACAAGAGCTTATTTCTTCTTGCTTCCATCCTCTATCCCTCCTAAAATATGGCTTCATTTAACTCATTAAAAGACATCACATTACTTACTCTTACTTAAAGTAATTAGGGTTCGGGTTTTACAAATTCTTCCCCCCTAAAAGAAATTTCGTCCTCGAAATTTGCTTGGATTTACTTGTAACTAGAGTTTCACAACATCCTTTGGTCGTAAACTTTATAACCTTCTTCTTTTCTTTCTTCTTCTTTTTTTTAACTACGCTTTCTCTGCGCTACTCTGATATTAACTTTGTTCATATTAAATAATACTAGTATGTATGAACAACTTGGTCATCATAGTTCACTATATTTATCACATCCTCTGGTGACTCTTCCATTTTCCATTGAGTCATAGTATTCATTTATTACTAGGGTGGTCCTTTTCCATTTCCAGCAATACCACTGGAACATTCTTTTCCAATTGTCATACCTTTGAACTACTTGCTAGTTGTGAAATCAATATTTGTGTCAACTAGACTTCTCGACCTAACCGAGAGCATTCTTCTTAGGATGTCCTTTCTATCCATACTTGGGAGAAGACATTCTTTGTACTATAACATTTCCCAAACTATGGCTTACCATACTATATACATAAGGTTTTTTTCAACTGTACTAAACCCTAGCTCAGTCACAATTCAAACTTCGAGCTATTACCTGGAACATCAGCAGACATTGACCCTTTTCTTTTTGTCTTCTACTGACCATTTTGTTCCTTATTTTTATATTCAACGTACCCCTGGTACATTTTGAGCTCACTGTTGCTCATCTTGTCCCTCCTCTTAGGATTAATCTGACTAGGACTTCCTCTAGATTACATCCTTTCCTCTGAATTCACTAGAATAGACTTCATGTTTGCCACCAACCTCTGAGCAAACCTGCTATACATTCTATTTCTAGTGAAAAGTCTATGTTTACCTGTGTGACTCCGGACTTCCACTCAGGTACCGGTAGTGGATTGAGTAATCCTGTCGGCCTTTGCCTTCCAGGTTTAACTTGTTGACAAATCAAACACCACATAGTACTTTTCCTATTTTGCTAGAATATACCTTAGTCTATTAGTCTAGAGTGGCCGTTTTGCTCACCCCTTATCATTCTTTACTACGTTACTACTTAACTGGGAAGGAACTCCTCTTGTTCTCTTCCTACAATCATAACTTGCATTCTTAGTTGAGAGAGAATCTTTACTCAATCCCTCAACATCAATTCATGGCTAGAATGTAATGTTCTCGACACTATCAATCACAACTTTTCCTTTAATTGTACAATTCTAGTTCAAGTACCGTCATACCTTAGGTACTATAGATACCTTCTCTGTGTCCTTCAGTATCGAGCTATTCAAATTCTAGGGCAAGGCCCCAGTACATTCTCTATGTACTTCAGTACTAAGTTATTCACATTCTAGTCTAAGCACCAGTACCTTCTTCATGTACCTCAGTACTGAGCTATTTATACTTATTTGTTTGCATATTCTTATCTCTTAATAACTTAGTTGCCCAAACACATTCCTTACTAACACATCCGCATGATCATTGTAAAACATAGCATAAATACAACATTAATGTGAGGTGCGTTGTTTGGTAACTATTTGAGAATAGTTGTCATAAATAGCTTCCAGTACGCATGCATTGTTAAACATTCATAAGCTTTAGCAATTTGCTTAAAACATTTAAAGCATTTAGAGTCACTCATTCCTACTGCTTGAACCATATGACCAAGAAATACAACCTGGTCTTACTAGAAATCACATTTGTTGAACGTGGCATACAACTACTTCTCTCGCAACGTCTACAAAACTATCCTCAAATGGTTCCCGTGATCTTCCCTACTACTTGAATACACCAATATGTCATCAAGGTGACACACTAGATCTGTTGTAACCCTTATTTATTAATTCCTGTACCTAAACTTTCAACTCCTTAAGTTCTTCTGGCACCATGCTTAATGGTACCTGAAAAATAGGTGTTGTATCTGGAATTAAATCGATAATAAACTCAACTTCCTTGTCAGATTGTAAATCTGATAACTTTTCAGGGAAAACATCCAGGAACTCTTGTACAACTGGTACATCCTTAGGTTTCATCTTCTTATCCTATGAAACCGTCACGTTGGCTAAATAGGCTTCCCATATTTTACTTAGCAGCTTCTTAGCCTTTACTACTGATATTAGGCTTCCTGAAAGTATTCCTTTGCTTCCTACAAATACTGTCTCTTGCCTACCAAATCTCTCGAACATTATCCATCCTTAAAATAATTCATACGGTTGTAACATTTATTCAGAAAATCCATGCTCTAGAATGACATCAATTCTAGGAAATCTAATGGAATTACTTCATAACTATACTTATCAACAACTACTCCAGAGCCTATAAAACTCTTATACTATTACAACCTCTCCATAGCATAATAATAACTAATTAGGAACATACTCTTCATAATATTTCCTACAAGCAGTGGAACATGCTAGATAGCAATAAAGGTATAGCACCATAAGTAACTATTTCATAAATATATTGGTACATAAAGTTACTTTACCATTCACAACATTAGGTGACTCCTCTGCCTCCTGGTAGAACACTTCGTAAAAACCTGCCCTGCCGCTGAGATCGTCCTGCTTCCTTTCTCGTTTTTTCTTCTCTTGAATCCCTTCCTCGGCTCCTGAGCCACTAGGCTTATCTATCATTTATAAAGTCATTCTGTGTTCTATCTAAACTCCTCGACCTAGCTGGGCATTCCTTCTTGAAATGTCCTGCCTGTCCGTACTAGAAACATATGTTTTTCCCTTTATAACATGTCCCTTGATGATGCTTACCACAATTCGTGCATAAGGGTTTCTTACCCGTACCAGCTACCAGCTCGGTAGGATGCCAAAACCTTGATCTATCATCCATACTATTCAAAAGTCTTGGCTTCTTCCTTCCTACTCTATGCTGACTTGTAGTTCTCTGTCCTTTATCAATACCTATTAGGTCATTCTCAATATCGTACTTCCTTTCCGAATTCGCTAGAATGGATCCAACACTTTCCGCCAACCTCTTGGCGATCCTGTTAAATATTTTGTCCTCTAACTGAGGATCTGCTCCTGTTTGCAGAACCTCGACTCCCTGTTAGAAGTCGTTTCCTGATTTATCGGGTCTTTACCTTTTTGTTCACTAACATTTGAATTCCCTCAAATCTCGAAACTTCTAAAGGTAGGGTCAAGACTTAGGACTCAAACTTATATATATATAAACTTTTCACCTCTCTTCCCAAAACCTTTTGCTCTGATACCAACTTGTCACACCCCACTCCAGATTACCCTCAGATTACAGTAGTTACCAACACTTTTGTTGGCACTTACTGCCTATCTAACCTATTAAATTTTGTTGAAACCCTAAATACATACATATCATCGATATACGAACATATTAACTCAGAACTTAACACATTTACATTACAGGGTTTCGCAGCATTGTCCATACATGAATATTACAATTTAGTGAGCGAATCTAAAATACTAGTCACTAGACATACACATGTGTACTAACTAATACAGATCTTCAATTACGCTTCCTTCAATCTGTTTCTTTGAGTGGCAGAGCAGCAGCAAAAAAGTCTTTTGGGAACTAACCGCTATCTGAAAGGAAAACATTTGGAAACGTGAGCTAGAAGCTCAGTGAGTGACTTAATAAAAACATAAATTTCATGCAAATTGAAAGCTCGAAAACATAATACTGGAACTAAAATATGCCAAGAAAACGTGTACATAAAACCTTTAAAACCATTGTATCTAAAACCTGAATCTTAATTGAGAATGAACATTCTTTGCTCTAATTCCCAATGCCAAACCATTGCCAGATGAGACCTCTACTTCGACCTGTTCATACTAAACTATGGCTAGGGGAGATCCCTACATCGATCTCTTTAAATATACCGATGGGCATCTCAAGCAACTTCCTTTGAACATAAACATTGATAACAACTCTTAAACATCAATAAACATCATTATTCCCTAGTTGAGAACAAGCATACATCGCTCTAGCTCCCAACGTCTATTATCAGCCACGAGACCCATGCTTCGGCCTCTCCTTACTGGTTTATGGCCTAGAGACCCATACTTCGGCCTCTCCTTCAAAACTACCTACGTGTACGTGGAGGTTTCTATGTACCGTCAACACCTTAGGTACATTTATTCAGATACCTTTCTTACCTTTAGTACTCCTTTTCATTGTGTTTAGAAATATCAATGCATGTACTTTGGCAATCTTAGTTATTTAAACACAGTACATCAAGCTTCATTTAACCTTAGTTTCAACCCTAACGCATGCTTCATACTTTGTAAATTAAGTTGGTTTAACTCGTGTTGAACTAGTTTGTAAAAACTATTAGCATGCGTTAGATATGGGAAACATACTTGGAAAACCCATACATTAGTAACATCATGCATTGATAAACATTCATAAGCATTAGCAATTCCAAACTATCCTTCTAGCCTAGGAGAAGATATGACTGCCTTTATCCTTAGTTGAGAGTGAACTACTAGATCTAACCCTCAACGTCAACCTTAGTCGGGGATAACCCTTTTGCTCAATCCCTCGACGTCGTATTACCAACGTCCACATGGTTATAACTGAGTACCGTCATACCTTAGGTACTTGACTAGGATAGCTTCTCATTGTCCTTCAGTATATGTCATATAACTAGTCATAAATATTTAGTTGAACACTAAGGCTTAGTGCTCAAATCATCATACTAGTTCATCCATCATACTAGTTCATCATAAAAATGGAGTTACTTAAACATGCTGAAAGTATTTGGACAAGATAACATATTTAAATCATGTCAATTTCCATGGAAAACATGCTTTACTTAGCATGAGAAATAACTTCAAGGATATCATGGTTTCTAAATCATTAAAACATTAAATCATCACATAGTCACTCAAAGCTCGTTGGCCTTTTAATGGGTTATACGCATCTCCTAGCTCTTCCTTGCCTGAAAGGACATAATTCTTGGTTAAACTACTTAGAATTCTTAGCAAAATACCTCAAATAGTTCATTTACTAATGGAACTTTTGTGAAACCCGGATTTCCATTGTTCCTACTTAAGCAGGTGACTAAGAGATTAACTAGGTGAAAGTTAAAATCTATGTTGAAGTGAATGAAATTTCTAGGTGTTGAATAGATTTTCCTTGAATAGTTGAGTTAAGCTTAAATTGATGAAAAATTGACTAAGTGTTGGACTAGGCAGTGCTATGCATTGGCCATAAGATCTTGGAAAGATTACTTGGGTAAAGGGAAAAATTTTGAAATTTAGCTAAGTATAGAATGTTATGTGGTATGCGGTTGTGAAGGAAGATGGTTGTGTGGGATGCGTTGGAAGGGACCAATGCATTGGAAGAGGTTGTGTTGATGCATTGGCAGGGTTGTTGGTGGATGGCATGCGGCTAAAGGAAGGAAAATGGAAGTGATGCATTGAAGGGTTGGATGGCACAAGGGTAGGCGAGGACACAGACAAGGCATGCGGCATGCATTGAGCACCAATGCACAGTGCACAACTCATACGTTGAGCAGGCTAAGCACTGCCAGATGCCCAGCTATGCGTCAAACAACCTCGACCAAACTGCCCAGGCATGCATCGATGCACCTAGCGCATGCGTCGAGCGCTGCTGAGTGCGCATGCATCGTTACCCAGCGCCCATGCTACACTCCTATGCATTGGTGACTAGCGCCCATGCCAAGCGCCATGTATCGATGCCAAACGAACGATGCGTTGATGCCGAGCGAGCTGTTCGTCGAGGACGGGCGACCATCCTATGCGTTGGTGATGGCTGGCTCTTGCGATGGCTAAGTTGGATTGCAATGGTAGTGAGATGGCTTGCACGATGGATACGTTGGACAAAGTCCATGCGATGAGCTAGGTTGTATGCGTTGGATGCATTGGTGATGTACTATGCGTTGATGGCCTACTATGCATTGATAGCCTAATATGCATTGAACATCCAAGAGTTGGTGGACGCATATGAAGGATGAACTCATGGAGGATGTCATACGGACATGTGGCTTGTTAGGAAGAATTCTTAAGCCTTAAGTAAAAGAGGTGGTAGCATAAGAAGACATATAAAGTCAAGGGTCATGCGTTAGTGAAGAGTATATGGGGAGGAAACCATGCATTGGTAGCAAGACCATGCGTTGTTCAAGAGGTTCCAAGAGGGGAGATGCTGTCGGGCAGAAAAGACAGGAAGTAGCATCAATTTGGAATGAGGAGTTATCCTAGAATACTCGTGCGTTTGATGTGATTTTAAATCCATATGAAATATAAAGGAGTCTAGTTTTCATGGTGGGGCTTCCGGAGAATAAGCTCCAAGGAATCGGGCTGGAGAATGAGGAAAAGATAGAAGGGTCAAGCTGTCGGGTAAGCTGAGCCAGTCTAAATATTTTGATGATTCCGGCCAAACCACGAGAAGTTATGAGCTAATATTTTATGGTAAGCTTCCTGAGACATTTTAGAATATGTTTTTAGAAGGAAGTATCTGAAAATAAGATTAGGAACTATGAGTAATCTAAGCTGACATTTGAATCTAGAATTCAGGATTCAAAAGGGAGACCAAGGAAACCTAAGGAACTTCGGAAACGAAAGTTCCTAACAAACCAAGGTGAGTGGTTATTGTGTATTGTATTTTTGATATAATTAAAAAATATAGGTAAATATATATAGGATAATGTTAAATTCGGAGCTTTCTGTGTGGCAAAAATTTGAAAACGGACCCTGTGGTTCAGAACGATGAGAAAAAGCCGTTCGTGTAGACGGTTTGGGGATCGAAGCTCGTTTGGAGCCACAACGGCTATCGGGCCCGACGAGGGTGCCTCAAGGCCCAATTTTAGTGCCTGAACTTTTCGGTGGGTAAAAATTTGAAAACAGACCCAAGGGTTCAGAACGATGAGAAAAAGCCGTGTGCGCAGACGGTTTTGGGAACGGTGCTCATTTGTTGCCCCAAACGGCTTCCGGCGCCGGGCAGGGTACCCTAGTACAAATATTTTGTGCGCAAACTTTCCGGCGGGGAAAATTCCAAACAGACCAAGGGGTTCAGAACGATGAGCAAAATTCGTGTGCGCAGACGATTTTGGGAACGAAGCTCATTTGGTGCACTAAATGGCTATCGGCTCTGGTTGGGGGTGCCCCGGGGTCCAAATTTTGCACACAAACATTTCCGGCGGACGAAAATTTGAAAATGGACCCAGGAATTAAGAATGATGAGAAAAAGTGGTGCGCGCATACGAGTTTGGGAACATAGCTCGTTTGGTGCCCCAAAACAGCTATTGGACCCAACGGGGGGTGCCCCAAGGCCTAATTTTTTTGCAAGTACTTTCCAGCTGACCAAAAATTTGAAAAACAGAACCAAGGGTTCAGAACGTGAGAAAAAACCGTGCGCGCAGGATGGTTTTGAGAACGGAGCTCGTTTGGTGTCCCAAACGGCTATCGGGCCCGACAAAGGTGCACCATGGCCCCAATTTTTGTCTGCGAACTTTTCGGCGGGTGAAATTTGAAAATGGACCCAGTGGTTCAGAACGATGAGAAAAAGATGTGCGCACAGTCATTTTTAAGAATGGAGCTCGTTTGGTGCCCCCAAACGGCCATCGGGCCCGGCGAGGGTGCCCTAGGGCCTAATTTTTGTGCGCGAACTGTCCAGACAGAAGAATTTTGAAAACGGACCCAGTGGTTCAGAATGTGAGAAAAATCTGAGCGCCATAGACGGTTTTGAACGGAGCTCGTGTTGCCCGAAACCTCTATCGGGGCCGGCGGGGTGGCTTGTGGCCAGTTTTGTGCTGTGAACTTTTTGACAGGCGAAAAATTTGGAAATGGGACCCAGGTTAAGAACAATCAGAAAAATTCGTTTGCGCATACGGTTTTGTGAACAGAGCTCGTTTGGGCCCCAAATGGCTATTGGGACCGACGAGGCCCTGCCTGGGGCTTAATTTTTGTGCGCAAACTTTCTGGCGGGGCAAAATATAGAACGGACCCAGGGGTTCAAAACAATGAAGAAAAGCCACGTGCAGATAGTTTTGCGAACGAATCTCGTTTTGGTGTTCCCAAACGGCTATCGGGCTCGGTGGGGGTTTGCATCGGGGCCGAATTTTTGTTCAATAACGTTTCAGCGGGCGAAAATTACAAAACAGACCCGGGGTTCAGAATGATGAGAAAAAGTCGTGTGCGTAGACGATTTTTCCAACGGAGCTCGTTTGGTGCCCCAAAGGCTATCGAGCCCGATAGGGATTCCTCGGGGCCCATATTTTGTGCGTGAACTTTCCGGGCGGCGAAAATTTGAAAATGGACCAAGGGATTCAAAACGATGAGAAAAAGTCGTGCGTGTAGACTTTTTTGGGAATGGAGCTCGTTTGGTGCCCAAATGGCTATCTGACCTACTGGGGGTGCCTCGGGGCCCAATTTTATGCACGAACTCTCTGGCAGGTGAAAATTTGAAAACAGACTCAAGGGTTCAGAACGATGAAAAAATTCGTGCGCCCAGACGGTTTTTGGAATGGAGCTCGTTTGTTGCCCCAAACGGCTATCGAGCCTAGCGGGGGTGCCCTGGGGCCTATATTTTGTGAGCGAACTTTCTGACGGGCGAAAATTTGAAAATGGACCAAGGGGTTCAGAAAGATGAGAAAAAGTCGCGCAAACGATTTTGGGAATGAAGCTCGTCTTGTTCCCCAAACGACTATCAGGTCCGACGGGTGTGCCCCGGGGCCTATTTTTTGTTCAAGAACTTTCTGGCTGATGAAAATTTGAAAATGGACCCAGGGATTCAAAACGATTAGAAAAAGCCGTGCACGCAGATAGTTTTGGGAATGGAGCTCATTTGTTGCCCCAAACAGGTATCGAGCCCCGTGGGGGTGCCCCGCTCTCAAATTTTTGTGAGCGAACTTTCCGGTGGGCGAAAATTTGAAAATGGACCCAGTGGTTCAAAACGATGAGAACAAGCCGTGCGCACAGAAGTTTTTAGGAATGGAGCTCGTTTGGTGCCCCAAACGGCTATCGGGCCAGGCGGAGGTGCCTCAGGGCCAATTTTTTTGCGCGAACTTTCCAATGGGCAAAAATCTGAAAACGAACCTAGGGGTTCAAAATGATGAGAAAAATCCATGCACGCAGATGGTTTTTGGAACGGAGCTCGTTTGGTGCCCCAAACGGCTATCGTGCCTGGCGAGGGTGCCTTGGGGCCCAATTTTTGTCCGCGAACTTTCCGGTGGGAGAAAATTTGTATATTTTGAAACACCTTTATGAAGCTATGGAAAAAGGATGTAAAGGATTCACATCACCTTTAAGGATTTGGGGATACCCGACACACGTGTTGGTTGCAAAATCCTAAAAAATTGGAACGTCGTCAAAACTATAGCCTATTTATAAGGTTATCCAAAGAAAAAAAAGGTGGTCTATTTACACATCCTCAAGAGAATAAGGATTTCTATATCGGATAAATGCCACATTCTTGAGGAAGACCACATAAAGAAGCTCATCACCTCTGCAGTAGACTTAGTAATTGAATGAAATTTCCAAAAAACAGTAATTAGATAGAGGCTAGTTCTATCTACTAAAGTAGTAGATAAAACTAGTACATCTGGTCAGTCACATCCTTCTCAAGGATTTGAGAATTGCCTCGACATAGTTAGAAGGCGTTGTTCATCATCCTAACCGTTACTTGCGGTTTTAACAGAAACACAAGTCGTGCATACCTGAGACAGCAATAGAGGATCCATCGACCTATAAACAGGCGTATAAAAGTATGTGACCATGATCAGGGGTCAAAGCCATGACCTCGATAATGGTGTCTATGTACTTCAATTTCTATCGGGAACTTGTAGATCAACCAATGATGTAAACTCAATTGGTTGTAAGTGGATCTTAAAAGAAAACGAGACCAAGTTTGGTTAAAGTACATACGTTTAAGGCTCAACTTGTGGCAAAGGGGTTATACCCAGAGAGAGGGGAGTGGACTATGAAGAAACTTTCTTCTCGTTGCCATGCTTAAGTCAATTAGAATATTCTTATCCATTGCCACATTTTTTATGACTATGAAATTTGGCCAGAATGGATGTCAAGACAACCTTTTTAAACGGCGATCTTGAAGGAGAGTATCTATATGCTCAACCAGAAGGGTTTATTGCACAGGGTCAAGAACAAAGGTTTGTAAGCTTCAAAATCCATTTTATGGGTTGAATAACAAGCTTCTAGATCTTGGAATATAAGATTTGATATTGCAATCAAAATCTTATGGCTTTGAATAGAATGTATGAGCCTGTGTTTACAAGAAGATCGTCAATTCTACTATAGCATTCTTAGTTTTATATGTTGACAATCATTCTACTCACTATCGGAATGAAGTAGGTTACCAACTGACATTAAGAAGTGGCTAGCAACGCAGTTCCAAATGAAAGATTTGGGAAATGTGTAGTATGTTCTCAGGATTCAGATTATTCGGAACCGTAAGAATAGAACACTAGCCATGTCTCATG
>NW_024064833.1:225593-294870 GCF_009727055.1 Benincasa hispida | reverse complement strand
GAAAACACTGGAACCAAGGGTAGAACGATGAGAAAAAGTCATGCGTCCATTGAAGTTATGGGAACGGACCTTGTTTGGAGGCCCCAACATGGCTATCAGCCTCAATGGGGTGCCCCGAGGCCCAAGTTTGTGCAAAAACTTTCGCGGGCGGAAAATTTGAAAATGGAACCCAGGGGTTCAGAACGATTAGAAAAAGCCATGCGCGCAGACAATTTTGGGACGGAGCTCGTTTGGTTCCCAAAACGCCTATCAGAGCCCGAACAAAGGTTCCCTGGTGCCTAATTTTTGTTGCAAGAACTTTCGGCTGACGAAAATTTTAAAATGGCCCCAAGCGTTCAGAAACGATGCGAAAATGTCGTACAACCCAGACAGTGTTGGGAATAAGAGCTCGTTTGGTGCCCCAAACGCTATACGAATTTTTGTTCGCGAAACTTTTCGGCGGGAAAAAATTTGAAAACGGACCCGGGGTTCAGAACTATGAGAAAAAGATGTGCGTTCAGATTGTTTTGGGAAGGAAACTCGTTGGTGTCCAAACGGCTATCGGCACGGGGGAGTGCCCGGGGCCCAATTTTTTGGCGCCGAATTTCGACAGCGAAAATTTGGCGAAAACGAACCCAAGGTTCAGAAAATAGAAAAGCCGTGTGGCGTAGACGATTTTCGGAAGGAGCTCGTTTTGGTTGCCCAAATGTCTATCAAGCCCGTCGGGGTGTGCCCAGAGGCCCATTTATAGCCGGCCAAATATTTCCGCGGTCAAAATTTGAAAAATGGACCCCGGGTATCAGAACAATGAGTAAAAAGTCGTGTGTGTAGAATGATTTTGGTACGAGCTCGTTTGTGCCCCAAATGGCCATCAGACTAATGAGATGCCCGGGGCCAATTTTTGTGCAGCGAGAACTTGCCAGCGGGAAAATTTGGAACAGGACGCCAGGGGTTCAGAACGATAAGAAAAAGTCGTGCGCGCAGATGTTTTGGGAACGAAAGCCGTTCGATGCCCCAAAATGCATACGGGGCTCGACATGGGGGGGGGGGGGGGGGGGCCTCCGAGGCCTAATTTTGTAACTGAGAACTTCGGCAGTATTAAAATTTGAAAACGACCCAGTGGGTCAAAACATGCGAAAAAAGTCCGTGCGCAGACGGTTTTTGGTAACGGGGCCGTTGATACCCCAAAAAGCTATCGGCGCCTGGATGGGGTGCTTGGGACAAATTTTGTGCACAAAATGTCCCGGGCAGGCGAAAATTTGAAATGACCCAAGGTTCAAAGCAATGAAAAGAAAAACCCTGTGCGCGCAGATGGTTTTAGGACACGAGATTGGTTGGTGCCCCAAACGTCGAACTTGCGGATGCACCGGGCCCAATTTTTGTGCACGAACTTACCGCCAGGCGAAAATTTGAAAACGAACCCAAGGGTTCATAATGATGAAGAAAAGTCGTGCGCGCAGACGGTTGAAAGAACCTCGGTTGTGCCCCAACAGCTATCGGGCCCTACGGAGTGCCCTGGGCCAAAATTTTTGTGTGCGAAACTTTCTTGGCGGGCGAAAAGTTGTAAAAGAACCAAGGGTCAACGAACGAGAGAAAAAAACCCGTGCCGCGTAGACTTTATTTTGGAGAACGAGTCTCGTTTGGTGCCCCCAAACGACTCTATTGAGCCCAGCGGGGTGCCCGGGCCCAATTGTGCACGAAACTTTCCGGCGGGCTAAAATTGAAAACGGACCCAGCGCGTTCAAAAAGAGAGAAAAAAGCCCGTGCGCAAAGACATTGGGGAAACAGAGCTTCGTTTGGTGCCCCAAACATGCTATTGTGCCCGACAAGGGGCCCGTGACCCATTTTTGTGCGCAAATTTTTGCAAAAGAAAATTTAAAACGGACTCAGGGGTTCTAATACTATTCTAATAGAAAAGCGTTGCGCGGATTTCGGTTTTGGAACAGAGCTGTTGGTGCCAAAACGCTATCAGGCCCTAACGTGATCCCCGGGCCCAATTTTGTGCGCGAACTTTATGGTGGGCAAAATTGTAAACCGAACCCAGAGGTGCAAACGATGAAAAAAGTCGTGCGCGCAGAACTGGTTTTTGGAAACGGAGAATCGTTTTTTTGCCACCAAAACAGCCTTCGAGCCGAGGGGTGCCCTGTTGTCCAAATTATTGTGCCGGAACTTCTCCGGCGGTCCGTGAAAAATTTGAAACGGACCAGGGTTATCAGAACCGATGTGAAAAAGTGGTGTGTGCAGTCGGTTTTTGGAGCGGAGTCTCGTTGGTGCACCAAAAGTGGGTATCGGGCCCGCGGGGGTGGCCCCCGCCGCCTAATTTTTGCACGAATTTTCAAGCACAAAATTTGAAAGGGACCTAGCTGTTTAGAACGATGAGAAAAGTCGTGCACAGTACGATTTTGGGGAAAAGGGCTCATCTCTGCGTGCTCCCAAAGCTATCGGGCCCTGTGAGCTGCGTGCTACGGGCCGCCCAATTTTTTGTCGCGCTGAATTTTTTGTGCGGCAAAATTGTAAGAAACGCAACCCAGGGGTGCAACAACGATGAGAAAAAAAATAAGCGCGTGCTGCGCCTAAAATGGTTTTGGGATACAGAGCCTCGGGTTTGGTGCCCCACGCAAACGGAGCTGATCTAGCGTTGGCACACTGGCCGGGCTTGTGCGCCTACGACGATCTTAATTCGCCACTTACTTTCTCTGCTGGTCGGAGACGAAATATCGTATAAAAATCGGACCAGCGGGTTCAGATGATGAGGAAAACAAAGCCCTATTGCGCGCAGACGTTTTGGAACAGAGTCTCGTTTGGTGCCCAAACGGCTATCGGGCACTAGCGGGGGTGCCCCGGGCCCAATTTTATTGAGCGAAACTTTCCAGTGGGCGAAAATTTGTAAACGGACTCAGGTCGGAATGAGAAAAAAGTTGTGCGCACAAGACGGTGTTGGAAGCATAAGTCGTTTGTTGCCCCAGAACGACTATCGGGCCCAAACAGCGGTGCTGGGCCACAATTTTTTGTGCGCACCTCTATGCGTAGTGCGAAAAAATTTGAAACAGATCCAAGGTTCAGAACGATGCGAAAAAGTCGTGCACAAAAGCAGGACGATTTTTTTGCGAATGGGAGCAACTCCGTATCTCTAACCGCACACAACAGTTCTATGAGAGCCTCAGCGCATGGAATAGCCCATGGTGCCTAATAATTGCACGTGAACTTTCCGGTGGCCGAGAATTAGAAAAATGGACCGCAGGGTTAAAACGATGAGAAAAAAGACGGTTGGCGCGCAGACTGTTTTAGAATGGGAGCTTGTTCATAGTAAGGTGGGAGATAAGTGTGTCATCACCAATCCTACGGTCCTCTTCCATAGTTCGCAACCGTGAGATCCTATAAGTGCCTGGCATGTCTTCCTGGAGCGGACCTTACCAATGGAGGGCTGTATATAGGATCACGGAAACTGTCGGGAACCATCTTTCTCTCTTCAACTTATATAGACAAAATGTTGTCTAGGTATAAGATGCAGAATTCCAAAAGAGGTCTGTTACCTTACAGATATGGAATTCATTTGTCAAAGGATCAATGTCCTAAGACACCTCAAGAGGTTGAGGATATGAGACGCATTCCCTATGCTGCAATAAGGATCCTGATGTATGCAATGTTATGTACTAGACTTGACATATGCTACGCAGTAGGGATAGTCAGTAGGTATCAGTCCAATTCTGAATATGATCATTGGACTGCCATTAAAAATATCCTCAAGTATCTTAGGAGAACGAGGAACTACATGCTCGTGTATGGTACTAAGGATTTGATCCTTACTGGATACACTGACTCTGATTTTCAAACCGATAAAGATGCTAGAAAGTCTACATCTTGATCAAAGTTCACTCTTAACGGAGGAGCAGTAGTGTGGAGAAATGTAAAGCAAAACTGTATTGCAGACTCCATAATGGAAGCTGAATACATAGCTGCTTGTGAAGCAGCAAAGGAAGCAGTATGGATGAGGAAATTCTTGACAGATTTGGAAGTCGTTCCAAATATGCATCTGTCTATCACCCTATATTGTGATAATAGTGGTGTAGTTGCAAATTCAAGAGAACCGAGAAGGCACAAGCGTGGCAAGCATATTGAGCGCAAATATCATCTGATCCGGGAGATTGTACATCGTGGAGATGTTGTAGAAACCCAGATATCTTCTGAGCAAAACATTGCTGATCCTTTTACAAAGGCCCTTACGGCTAAAGTGTTTCAAGGTCACCTATAGACTTTAGGTCTACGAAGTTTGTATACTAGGATAAGTGGGAGAACTTTTTGGTATATGCCCTAGTTTATTGTATTCATATGTTTATTGTACTCATATGTTTCTCACTTAAATTAAACATTGTGATACTCCACTAAAAGTTTTAGTCCAAGTGGGAGTTTGTTGGATTTTATGTCCTAAAACTCGTAGTTTGTAAATTAATAAACATATTTTGTTTTGTTTTGCGATAAAGTTGTTAATAAATTGTAATCTTGAATCCAATAAACTAAGGTCTTGGGTTATTTAATGTATTTTGAACTTTATGTAGTGACATAAATGTGGATCAAGTTCAAATATATAGCCAAAATGGTCTATAGGATATGAATAAGGTTGGGCGCCTTATTCTGGGGACACTATGGATGGGTCCCACTTTGTAGTTAGTACAAACGATGTGATCCTGAATCATTCATATAGAGATATGTGAGTGGGGGCATCCTATGCAATGAGTTTGCATAAGACTGAACCATGAAATAGNGTACAAACGATGTGATCCTGAATCATTCATATAGAGATATGTGAGTGGGGGCATCCTATGCAATGAGTTTGCATAAGACTGAACCATGAAATAGTCACTTTTTACGTTCTAAATGTCGTTTTATGTATAAAACTGACTATTTCGTTAATTAATGACCTAGGTAACTTAATCTTAATCCTGAGCTAACTATGAACTCCTATTCACTCGGAATTATCCTTAGATCTGCATAGATGAAGGCAACTCATTATCGTTGTCCCAATAAGCCTCCCATTTCAGGGGTAAGATCAGGTGGATAGCTGGGAACATAGGGTGCAAGACGAAATTCACTCCTACCCATTATAAGGATAGTGATAGGTTGTTCCATTTAGTACTAAATCCAAGTCTTGAACAAGGGGCCCCACCTTCTCCTTAGTCCGAGAGGGATTCAGTTTATAGGTTGGACCATAAACCAATTGTTCATTAGAGGATCAGTGGAACTTAAGGAACAAGATGTAGTCTTGGGGGTAAAATAGTTTTATGACCCAGCCGAGATTACGAAGAACCTGTGAAGGATTAGCTTACTGATCATGGTTATATCAAATGGACACAAATATATCTATAGTGAGGGGAGTGCAACTACGGGACTATAGTGGAATGACTCGTTAGTTAACGAATGTTGATTAGCTCCATCTAAAGAGTTTAGTCAGCTAATCTCGGATCATTGGAGCCCATGATCTATAGGTCCATTAGGTTCCCCTACTAGCTCATATGGCATAAACTTAGAATAGTATGATAGAATTATTCGAATTGTTCCAATTAGGTGAAGAGAGAGAAACCGATAAGTATATATGATATAGTAGTCGGTTTTTAGTTTAGAGATATAGCTTTAATATTTATATGTGATTTAAATATCAAGAATATGAATACGTTCATATTCGGAAGCTCGGAAATAATGGAAATGGTCAAAGATGTAAAAAGTCAACGAGTTGACTTTTGAATTTGAAAAGTCAAACTTTGACCGATCTTATATTCTAATGTGATTCGAATTTCGAGAAATGAATGTGGATTCATGATCAAGAGGTCAAAATTAGTCAACACGAAAAAAATCATAAAAAGTCAAAATGTTGACTTTTCGGTCAATGTTTGACTTTGACAAAATGACTATTTTGCCCTTTGACTAAAGTTAGTGGGAAAATCCAAACTTTTTTTGGATAATTCCACTAACAAAATAGTGGGCTAGGTATTGGCTTATAGTGGAGATATTAAGCCCACTTAGATAGTGGATTCTAGGTATTGGGTTTTTATGAATTTGTTTCATGCAATTTTGCATGACCTTTTTCTATAAACATGGGCTTTTCAATTTGGATTAAAAAATTTTGCCACTTTTGCCAAAATAGTTTTCAAAATTGGGCTAAAAAATAAAAACCCAAACCCAACCCAAAATCTATCTTCTAATTCGATCTCTTTCTCTCTCTTGGGTTCTTCATCCATCGGATCCTACAATCCGGTTCTGAGTCCAGAGGATAGTAGGTCAGCTCTAGTGGTGGTCCGGAAGAGTTTGGGTTGAGATTCAGTGAGGAAAAGCATTTCGGGAGCTACAAAGGTTGTATTATATCCTTTTTAATTTATTTTTTTTTCCTACTTTTTGCATGCTTTTTTCCTTTAAATTAAAAGCAATTAGAGTGTAGTTAGATCCTTATTCCGCTGCGTATGTCTCGTGTTCCATCATTTGGTATTAGAGCATGCTTTAATTACACTCAATTGCTTTTGATGGGTTTTTTTTTCCTTTCTATTCAAATGTTAAATGAGATATGCACTAAAGTGGATTTATTATGATTTTGGCATTGTTTTTCTTTAAATTTCTTATGGAAATTTGTAATTGCTCACATGTTTATGAGCAGTATTGTGTGGCAAAGGGTCTTTAAATTTCGAGAAAGAGGACAGCTTCATTTTTGGAGAAAAATGGCTCACAGACCCGAGATCCGACCTGGTTCGGAGTAGCCCCGCATGCGTCAGCTGTCGACGAAGCGCTCCAGCCTGTTTTGCGACCCGACCCGATTTCTCCACCCGCTCCGTTCGACCCCATTCGAAACTATCTTGCGCGACCCCATGCGCCTGCCCGCTCTGTCTCCGTCGACCCGCCCCGTGCTTCCGTTGACTACGCCAGCAATCGTTGACCAGCCGGTCTAGACGGTCTGGATCGGTCCGTTTGACTTGGTTGAGCTGGTTTGACTGGTTCAACTTGGTTTTTGGAGTTTTTGGGTCGGTTCGAGTGGTTTCTGAGTGGTTCCAGATGGTTCAAAGTGTTTGAAGCCGGTTCCNCGGTTCGAGTGGTTTCTGAGTGGTTCCAGATGGTTCAAAGTGTTTGAAGCCGGTTCCGGGAAGCTGGTTGCTGTTTTTTATAATAAATTAGTTATTTGTTTGTTTTTAATCCCAAATCAATCCACTTTAGTGTTGTTTACCTATTATGCATATGATGTATAATGTTGTTTGATTATATGTGCATATAGTATGCCATATAGTTTTAAAACCCCACCATAGGAAAAGTGTCACACCCCTCCCAGATTACCCTTTTAATCTGAATGAGGATATGACCGTGATAGTTACTAACCCTACTGCCAGTACCCACCACAAAAGCCTTTTAATCTAAATACCAACCTGTTCAACACATTAGTAGTATACGCATACAACAAGCCTCCCTTAAGGTTCTACAAAGATACATAAACACATGTATACAGCCATGACTTAACATCTATGGAAAAATATTCACAAATGACCCAAAACATTCCTATCAAAGCCCTAGTCCCTCTCAAAACATGTGTACATAAACAAGCCATCAACCTAAGTTCTTTTGAACAAGTCGGGCTTTTCAGTGGCAAGCAGCAGCAAGATCAACCTTGAGGAATCTGACCGCTACTTGAAAAGGAAAACATTTGAAAACGTGAGCTAGAAGCCCCGTGAGTGACTTAATAAAAACATAAATCTCTTGCTTAAACTGAAAGCTCGGAAACATAATACTGGAACTAAAATGTACCCAGCAAACTTGTACACAAAACCTTTAAAGCCACCATTAAACATCATTATTCCTTAGTTGAGAACGAGCATACATCGCTCTAGCTCCCAACGCCTGTTACTGGCCAAGAGACCGATACTTTGGCCTCCCTTTGCTGGTATATAGCCTAGGAGACCCATACTTCGACCTCCCTTTGCTAGTATAGCCTAGGAGACCCATACTTCGACCTCTCTTTATCCTTAGTTGAGAGTGAACTACTAGAATCCTCAACGTCAACCTTAGTCAGGGAGAACCCTTTTGCTCAATCCCTCAACGTCAACCTTAGTCGGGGAGAACCCTTTTGCTTAATCCCTCAACGTCAACCTTAGTCGGGGAGAACCCTTTTTCTCAATCCCTCAACATCAACCTTAGTCGGGGAGAATCCTTTTGCTCAATCCCTCAACGTCATATACCAAGTGCCCGTTGAGTTTTTCATACGTACTGTCAAACCTTTAGGATAATTTATTCAGATACCTTCCTTACCTTCAGTATCCGGCTCACTTAAGCTATCAAGTTCTCAAAGAGCATTAAAAGAATAGTTTTCAAATATAACATAGAAAACTCTTTAGGATACCTTCTCTACCTTCAGTATCCCTTTTCATTATGTTTAGAAATACCAATATATGTACTTTTCCAACCTTAGGTATTTAAGCATAGTACATCAGTACCGTCGTACCTTAGATACTTAACTAGGATACTTTCTCATTGTCTTTCAGTATCCGTCATATAACTAGTCACAAACTTTTAGTTGAACACTAAGGCTTAGTGCTCAAATCATCATACTAGTTCATCATGAAAACGGGTTACTAAAACATGCTGAAAGTATTTGGACAAGATAACATATTTAAATCGTGTCAATTTTCGTGGAAAACATGCTTTACTTAGCATGAGAAATAGCTTCAAACATATGTTGCTTAGCACTTCATTTGAACACTTAGCATGAGAAATACCTTCTAAGAAATCATAGTTTCTAAATCATTAAAACATTAAATTATCACATAGTCACTCACAACTCGTTGGCCTCTTAACGGGTTATATGTCTCTCCTAGCTCTTCTTGGCCTGAAAGGACATAATTCCCAAATAACTACTTAGAATTCTTAACAAAATACCTCAAATAGTTCATTTATTAATGGAACTTCCATCATCAAAGACAGCTTTACTAGCGAGATACTCATCATGAGTGCATTCTTCTCATGAGCGAGATCCTTCTCATGGGCGAGATCCTTCATCCTAGCGATACTCACCTTTCTAGCAAGATTCAACCCAATTTCTAGCGAGATTTCCTTCTAGAGCGAGATCCTCATCACAAAATTAGCGAGATTTCCTTCATTAGCAAGATCCTCAGCACAAAATTAGCGAGGTTTCCTTCATAAGCAAGATTCTCATTCTCCATATTAGTTGTTTGCTTGTTCTTCCCAAGCAGTTGTCTGCTTATGCACAACTTCTCTATTACAACTTCAAAAATTCATAACTCAAAATCCAGCCCTCTTTTGAAGAAACTTTCTTCTACAAACATGTTTATAATTGAGTTAACTTTCTTACCTTAAAATGTCAGCCACAAATACCTTATATTTTAACCTAGAGCTTCCAATCTTCACCTCGGGTCCTAATTAATCCGAGATTCTGCCTCCTCTGCACTTTCTTCACTTCTTGTCCTTCTCCTCCTGAAATATTTCTTCAGCAAGACAACTTCGAAAACTAGATTCTCCCAGCTTTCAAATGGCACATATTTTACTAAATTTGCTCATGTAGATTGCCGAAACCAATCTTTCTAAGTTCCTTTTCCCTTTTAATCTTCCTGTCACCTCCCGAATTCAAGGATTAACCGCCACGTGCCAAACCAATAAGTGAGCTTTCTTATTTTGTGTTTTTCTTTTCCTTTCTCAACAACTCTTATAAATAACATGGTTTTTCACTTATTAGATATTTAATATATCATTCCTTTGGCTAAACATGCTTGTTTANATATTTAATATATCATTCCTTTGGCTAAACATGCTTGTTTAGGAAACTTAGAATTCGGGGTTTACACTTAGCTACACAAGAACTTATTTCTTCTTGCTTCCATCCTCTATCCCTCCTAAAACATGTCTTCATTTAACTCACTAGAAGACATCACATTACTTACTCTTACTTAAAGTAATTAGGGTTCGGGTTTTACAAAAAGCATGTGATATACATTTGTTATATGTTATAAGTGTTATAAAATATATACTATGCATGCTTAGTTTTAATATAAGTGTTATATTAAAGCATGTTTGATTGAAGGAAGCATGTTATAGATGAATGCTCTAGGGTTATAATTGTTATAATTTATTTTATAATTGTTATTAAATAACCAAGACTTCTAAAATCTATAACAAAGATAAGATGCATGCTCACTTAGGCTTAACCATCGAGCAAACCCATTTTTCATAGAAAATAGGTCGATATCTTGTAAAACCGAAGTTACAAGAAAACTCACCCGGCAAGATCTTGGCAAAAAGTCAAATAAGATGACTAAGGTTGAGGTTTTTAAGTTGATGGTTCACGGAACACCTACTAACTGGAGATCGAGCCGGCATCTGAGTTAGATTAAACCGATTTTATGAGCATGCATTAATGGTGTGAAGTAAAAATCCAGTATAAAAGTTATACTCGGATGAATCACCTAGACTTAGGATATGTTTAAATTACCCGAAATGTATTTCTAAGTATTTTATACCTTAACCATCTAGCACACTTCAGCTGGAGAGAAGTAATGTACTTTTAGCTCTAGCATCCCTAAAAGTTCACACCGTGAGATTCATGCTTGGCTTTGGGCCGCCCTGGGAGTGGACTCCATTCGAAGAGTGTTTGCATGAGTCAATACCAAGGTGAATAGGGGAAGTTGTTCATAGTAAGTGAGAGAAGAAAGTGTGTCAACACATCCTACGGTCTCTTCCATTAGGTCGCACCATAAAATTCCTATAATGCGCCTGTATGTCTGCCCTGGAGCAACCTTACCAATTGGAGGGTTGTATTTTAGGATTCAAACTCCGCGAACTCTAGAAATTGATAGGGTCTCTCAGGTCAATTTTCATTCTTTTCTTTCCAACTTCGGGAGCATAATGATTCTGATCTTTAAGGTCTGAAAATGGAGGTTCACACTTACGAGAATTACTAAATGTTAGTAAATTCTTGACCAAAGTAGCGATAACTAAAGTGCTATAAGAATAAAGAGTTATTCTAGGGTTAGCATCTAGTCAAGATTGTCTTGGTTCAAAAGAGGAATAATCTACTACCCTTCGGTGGAGGTTACTCTAAAATCTTCTACACCCTAATATTGTGATAATAGTGGTGTAAGTTGCAAATTCAAGAGAACCGAGAAGGCACAAAGCGTGGCAAGCAATATTGAGCGCGAAATATCCACTGATCCGGAGATGTACATCGTGGAAGATTTGTAGAAACCATGATATCTTCCTGAGCAAAACTTGCTGATGCCTTTTACAAAGGCCTTACGGCTAAAGTGTTTCAGCATAGTACCTATAGGACTTTAGGTCTGACAGAGTTCTCGTATTATAGGAATAAGTGGAGAAACTTTTTGGTATATGCCTAGGTTTATGTATTATTGTTTATTGTACTCATATGTTCTCACTTAATTAAACATTGTGAGTACTCCACTAAAAGTTTTATAGTCCAGTGCGGAAGTTTGTTGGATTATAATGTCCTAAAACTTCGGTAAGTTTGTTAAATTAAAAACATCATTTTGTTTTGTTTTGCGATAAAGTTGTTAATAAATTGTAATCTTGATCCAATAAAACGAGTCTGTGATTATTTAATGTTATTTTGGAACTTTAATGTAGTGACATAAACATGTGGATAAAGTTTCAAATATATAGGCCATAAATGTCTAAGGATATGAATAAGGTTGGGCGCCTTATTCTGGGATCACTCAATGGATGCGACCCACGTCTTGTAGTTAGTAACAACGAACTGTGATCTGAATCATTCATATAGAGATATGTGAGTGGGGGCATCTCTATGCAATGACGTTTGCATAAGACTGAACCATGAAATAGTCACTTTTTACGCTTCTAAATTTCTGTTTATGTATAAAACTGACTATTTCGTTAATTAATAAACCTAGGTATACTTAATCTTAATCCTAGCTAACTATGAACTCCTATTCACCGGAATTATCCTAGATCTGCATAGATGAAGCAACTCATTATCGTTGTCCCAATAAGCCTCCCATTCAGGGTAAGATCAGGTGGATAGCTGGAACATGGGTGCAAGCGAAAATTCATCCTACCCATTTATAAGGATAGTGATAGGTTGTTTCCATTTAGTACTAAATCAAGTCTTAACAAAGGGGCCCCACCTTCTCTTAGTCCGAGAGGGATTCAGTTTATAGGTGGACCATAAACAATTGGTTCATTAAGGATCAGTGGAACTTAAGGAACAAGATGTAGTCTTGGGGTAAATAGTTTTATGACCAGCCGAGATTACGAAGGAACCTGTGAAGGATTAGCTTACCTGAATCATGGTTATATCAATGGACACAAATATATCTATAGTGAGGAGTGCAACTACGGACTATAGTGGAATGACTCGGTTAGTTAACGAATGTTGATTAGCTCACTCTAAAGAGTTTAGTACAGCTAATCTCGATCATTGGAGCCCATGATCTAATAGGTCCATTAGGTTCTCCCTACAGCTCATAATGGCATAACTAAGTAATAGTAAGAAGAATTATTCGAATTGTTTCCAATTCAGGGTGAAGAGAGAGAAACCGATAAGTATATATGATTAAGTAGTCGTTTTTCAGTTTAGAGAATATAGCTTTAAATATTTATATGTGATTTAAATATCAAAAATATGAATACGTTCATATTCGAAAGCGTCGGAAATAATGGAAATGGTCAAAGATGTAAAAAGTCAACGAGTTGACTTTTGATTTGAAAAGTCAAACTTTGACCGATCTTATATTCTAATGTGATTCGAATTTCGAGAAATGAATGTGGATTCATGATCAAGAGGTCAAAATTATACACAAAAAAAATCATAAAAAGTCAAAAATGTTGACTTTTTCGGTCAATGTTTGACTTTGACAAAATGACTATTTTGCCCTTTACTAATGTAGTGGGAAAATTCCCAAATCTTTTTTTTTGGATAATTCCACTAACAAAATAGTGGGCTAGGTATTGGCTTATAGTGGAATATTAAGCCCACTTAGATAGTGGATTCTAGGTATTGGGTTTTTATTGAATTTGTTTCATGCAATTTTTCATGACCTTTTTCTATAAACATGGGCTTTTCAATTTGGATTAAAAAAATTTTGGCCACTTTTGCCAAAAATAGTTTTCAAAAATTGGGGCTAAAAATAAAACCCAAACCCAACCAAAATCTATCTCTAATTCGATCTCTTTCTCTCTCTTGGGTTCTTCATCCATCGGATCCTACAAATCCGGTTCTGAGTCCAGAGGATAGTAGGTCAGTGCTCTAGTGGTTGTCCGGAAGAGTTTGCGGTTGAGATTCAGTGAGGAAAAGCATTTCGGGAGCTACAAAGGTTGTATTATATCCTTTTAATTTATTTTTTTTTCCTACTTTTTGCATGCTTTTTTCCTTTAAATTAAAAGCAATTAGAGTGTAGTTAGATCTTTATTCCGCTACGTATGTCTCGTGTTCCATTCTATTTGGTATTAGAGCATGCTATTAATTACATCAATTGCTTTTGATGGGTTTTTTTTTCCTTTCTATTCAATGTTAAATGAGATATGCACTAAAGGGAATTTATTATATTTTGGCCATTGTTTTTCTTTAAATTTATCTATGGATAATTTGTAATATGCTCACATGGTTTTGATGCAGTATTGTGTGGCAAAAGGTCTTTAAATTTCGAGAAAGAGACAGCTTCATATTTGGATGAAAAAATGGACATACAGACCCGAGAATCCGACTGGTTCGGAAGTCCCCGCATGCGTCAGCTGTCGACGAAGCGCTCCAGCCTGTTTCGCGACCCGTACCGCGATTTCTCCACCCGCTCCGTTCGACCCCATCTCGAAATCTATCTTGCGCACCCCATGCGCCTGCCCTCTCTGTCTCCGTTCGACCGCGCCCGTGCTTCCGTTGACTACAGCCCAGCAGATCGTTGACCAGGCCGGTCTATACCGGTCTGGATCGGTCCGTTTTGACTTGGTGACTTGATGGTTTGACTGGTTCAACTTGGTTTTTGGAGTTTTGGTTCGGTGTCGAGGTTTCTGAGTGCGTTCCAGATGGTTCCTAAAGTGTATTGAAGCCGGCGTGTCACGCGCGAAGTGGTTGGCCTGTTTTATTAAATAAATTTTAGTTATTTGTTTGTTTTTAATCCCAAATCAATCCACTTTATGTTGTTAGCCTGATTATGCATATGAGTGTAAATGGTTGTTTGATTAGATTGTGCACTATAGTATATCCTATCAGTTTTAAAACCCCACCATATAGTGAAAAGTGTCACACCCCTCCCAGGATTACCCTTATTTAAACTTGAGATGAGGGATATGACACCGTGATAGTTACTAACCCTGCCAACTGCATACTCCACCACGCAAAAGCTTTTCTAAATCTAATACTACCATCCCTGTTCAACACCATTAGTAGTCCATACGCATACGACAAGTCCTCCTAAGGTTCTACATAAAGATACCATATAAACACATTAATACAGCCATGATTATCATCTAATGGAAAATACTTCACAATATGCCTACAAAACATTCCTATCAAAGCCCTATGCCCTTCAAACATTGTACATAAACTAGCCACTCAACCTATACGAGTTTCTTTGAACAAGTTCGGGCTTCTTCACGATGGACCAAGTCAGCAGGCAAAGATCCACCTTGAGGAATCTGAACGCTGTTAACTTCTGAAGGAAAACATTGAAAACGTAGAGCTCATGATACCCGGTGAGTGACATTAAAAAAGCAACATAAATCTTCTTGCCTTTCACAACTGATAAGCTCGAGCCATAATACCTTGTGGAAACTAAAAATGTACCCAAAACTTGTTAACACAAAACCTTGGTAAAGCCACCATTAAACATCATTATTCCTTAGTTGACGCAACCGACGATACATACGCACTCTTAGTATCCCTCCAAAACGCGTAACGTTACTAGGCCAATGAACCGGGATACTTTGGCCTCCCTTTGCCTACGGTATATTAATGCCTCACGAGTACACCTAACTTCGAGCACTCCTTTGCTAATAATAGCCTAGAACCCATACTATCGAACCTCTGCCCTGTTTTATCTTACGTTTGAGAGTGAACATACTAGAATTCACGCTTAACCACAACCTTGAGTCAGGGAACCTTTTGCTCATACTCCCACCGCGTCCCTTGAAGGTCGCGCCCGGAGAACCTTTTGCTTTGTAATACTCCACTCTAACCGGTCACCGTTTAGTCCGTAAGGAGAATCATTCGTTCGGTCAATCCCTTCAACATAATCCATTAAGTCCGCCGGGCGAGGCGAATCCTTTAATGCTCAATCCCCAAACGTCAAACTCTTCAGCTCGGGGTAGTTTACCGGACCAGCAACCACTTTTGCCTTCACCTCCAATACGATCGCATTAACGTCCCAGGTACTTGAAACCTGGAACGGTGGCCCGTTTGTCGTTTCTGCCTGGCAATTACTGCTTGTCAACACCCGGTTAGGTACATTTATTCAGACTACCCCTTTTCCATTACCTTCACGTCATCCGGCTCACTTAAGGCTCATCAATGTTCCTTCAAAGAGCATTAACAAGAATAGTTTTTCAAACTATATCACCCATAGACAAACTCTTTTTTAAGGACTACCCCCTACTACTGTCTCCAGTTCTATCCCTTTTCCATTATATGCCTTTAGAACTGACAAATCAACGTAGTACTTTTCGCCATCCCCTCCTTCCCCCGCATTGGCTCCTCCACGCCCTCCCACCACCACACTTTCTCTCCACCCATTCTCCCACCCTACCCCTTTCCACCCTCTACCCCCCCTCACCTCTCAACACAACCACTCTCTTCCCCTCCCTCACACGCCCAATCCTTCCTCCAGACCCCCTACTGCGCCCAACTCCACATAGCCACTACCCGCCCTCTCCAACCTATCATCTTCCATCACACACGCTACCACCTCCCACCTCCCAGCCCGCACCAACCACCTCCACTCCACCCACCCACCTACCACCCACCAACCCTCTCCTCATCTCACTCTCAACCACACCTCAGACCTCTCAACCCTCCTCACCCCCTAGTCTACACCTCCTCCCTTCCAGTCCACTGCTAACGTACCCAACAACCTGGCAACATCCCACCGGGAGCGCCTCTTTCCTCCCTCCACACCCCACAACCGCTCCATCCCTACCGCCCTCCAACTACTCCACCTTCTGCGCACGCGCCTCACTCTTGCCATCACCTACGAATCTCTACCCACTAGCCCTTCCTACACCCCAACACTCCGCTCCTCTCAACGGCACAGCAACCGCTACCAGATCTGCCCGCTACTCACCCCATTACAACCGCGCCACCGAGCCTTGCGACGCTCCGCCACCACCTCTGCATGATTCCCCTACCACTGCGCCATCCCCTTCCCTCAAACCTATATAGGTTATTTAATGACATAGTACCCATACAGTGTACATCTGGCGTACCTATATATGAATATTCTTAACAGGATCTAACTTTAAATTGCCTACAGTTTGTCTTCAGTATCCCATCTGGATATAAAACATATGGGACACACACAACTTTTAGTTTGAACACTAAGGCTAGTGCTGCAAATCTGCATACTAGTTCATTCATGATATAGTTAAGACCAACTAAAGCAAAAATTGTCTTAAATACTGAGATGTTTAGAACAGTCGAAACTCAGAATAAAAGACAAAAAGTTTCTTCTAATGCCTATCTATGCACTTAAGACTTGGCCACATAAATCTCAAAAGGATTGAGAGATTGGTTAAGAATGGACTCCTAAATCAGTTAGAAGACAATTCTGCACCTCCATGTGAGTCTTGTCTTGAGGGAAAAATGACTAAGAAATATTTTACTGGAAAAGGTCTCAGAGCCACAATACCCTTAGAGCTCGTACATTCGGACCTCTGTGGACTGATGAATGTCAAAGCTCGAGTGGGTATGAATATTTCATCAGTTTTATTGAAGATTATTCAAGGTATGGTCATATTTACCTAATGCATCACAAGTCTGATTCTTTTGAAAAGTTCAAAGAATATAAGGCTGAGGTTGAGAACTAGTTAGGTAAAACAATTAAGACACTACGATCAGATCGAGGTGGGGAGTACATGGACTTAAGATTCTATTACTATATGATAGAACACGAAATCAAGTCACAACTCTCTGCACCTAATATGCCTCAGTAGAACGGTGCATCTGAAAGAAGAAACAGAACCTTGTTGGACATGGTTCGCTATATGATGAGCTTTGTTAAGTTACCTGGTTCTTTTTGGGGACATGCATTAGAGACTACTATCTATTTTGAATAACGTTCCCTCTAAAAGTGTTTCAGAAACACCTTATGAGCTATGGAAAGGGCGTAAAGGCAGTTTACGTCACTTTAGGATTTGGGGATGCCCGGCACACGTGTTGGTGCAAAATCCTAAAAAAATTGGAACGTCGTTCAAAACTATGCCTATTTATAGGTTATCCAAAAGAAAAAAAAGGTGGTCTATTTTACGATCCTCAAGAGAATAAGGTATTTATATCGATAAATGCCACATTCTTAGAGGAAGACCACATAAGAAGTCATCAACCTCGCAGTAGACTAGTATTGAATGAAATTTCCAAAAACAGTATAGATAGAGCTAGTTCATCTACTAAAGTAGTAGATAAAACTAGTACATCTGGTCAGTCACATCCTTCTCAAGATTTGAGAATGCCTCGACATAGTAGAAGGGTTGTTCATCATCCTAACCGTTACTTGGGTTTAACAGAAACACAAGTCGTCATACCTGATGACAGCATAGAGGATCCATCGACCTATAAACAGGCGATAAAAGATGTGGACCATGATTAGTGGGTCAAAGCCATGGACCTCAAAATGGAGTCTATGTACTTCAATTCTATCTGGGAACTTGTAGATCAACCAAATGATGTAAACCCAATTGGTTGTAAGTGGATCTATAAAAGAAAACGAGACCAAGTTGGTAAAGTACATACGTTTAAGGCTCAACTTGTGGCAAAGGGGTTATACCCAGAGAGAGGGAGTGGACTATGAAGAAACTTTCTCTCCCGTTGCCATGCTTAAGTCAATTAGAATATTCTTATCCATTGCCACATTTTATGACTATGAAATTTGGCAGATGGATGTCAAGACAACCTTTTTAAACGGCGATCTTGAGGAGAGTATCTATATGGCTCAACCAGAAGGGTTTATTGCACAGGGTCAAGAACAAAAGGTTTGTAAGCTTCAAAAATCCATTTATGGGTTGAAACAAGCTTCTAGATCTTGGAATATAAGATTTGATACTGCAATCAAATCTTATGGCTTTGAATAGAATGTTATGAGCCTTGTGTTTACAAGAAGATCGTCAATTCTATTATAGCGTTCTTAGTTTTATATGTTGACGATATTCTACTCATTCGGAATGAATTAGGTTACCTAACTGACATTAAGAAGTGGCTAGCAATGCAGTTCCAAATGAAAGATTTGGGAAATGCACAGTATGTTCTTAGGATTCAGATTATTCAGAACCGCAAGAATAGAACACTAGCAATTCTCAAGCAACTTATATAGACAAAATGTTGTCTAGGTATAAGATGTAGAATTCCAAAAGAGGTCTGTTACCTTACAGATATGGAACTCATTTGTCAAAGGATCAATGTCCTAAGACACCTCAACAGGTTGAGGATATGAGACGCATTCCCTATGCTTCCGCAATAGGGAGCCTGATGTATGAAATGTTATGTACTAGACCTGACATATGCTACGCAGTAGGGATAGTCAGTAGGTATCAGTCCAATTCTGGATATGATCATTGGACTGCCGTTAAAAATATCCTCAAGTATCTTAGGAGAATGAGGAACTACATGTTTGTGTATGGTACTAAGGATTTGATCCTTACTGGATACACTAACTCTGATTTTCAAATCGATAAAGATGCAAGAAAATCTAGATCGGGATCATTGTTCATTCTGAATGGAGGAGCAGTAGTGTGGAAAAGTGTGAAGCAAAACTGTATTGCGGACTCCACAATGAAAGTTGAATACGTAACTGCATGTGAAGCAACAAAGGAAGCAGTTGGTTGAGGAAGTTCTTGACAGATTTAAAAGTCGTTCCAAATATGCATCTACCTATCACTCTATATTGTGATAATAGTGGTGCAGTTGCAAATTCAAGAGAACCAAGAAGCCATAAGCACGGCAAGCATATTGAGCGCAAATACCATCTTATCCGGGAGATTGTACATTGTGGAGACGTTGTAGTGACCTAGATATCTTCTGAGCACAACATTGCTGATCCTTTTACGAAGTCCCTCACGGCTAAAGTGTTTGAAGGTCACCTACAGAGTCTAGGTCTACAAAGTTTGTAAAGTAGGACAAGTGGGAGAACTTTTGGGTATATGCCCTAGTTTATTGTATTCATATGTTTATTGTACTCATATGTTTCTCACTTAAATTCAACATTGTGATACTTGATAACTTGTAGAAATACAAGTTATTTATACTGTTTTATTTAGATATTGCAGTTAAAAGAAAGAAAAGTTGCGTTGATAGTATATAATTGGCTAAGAAATACAATAATTATAAATTGTCATCAATACACCCACTAACACCATTGTGATGGTAGAAGAGAATGGTTTAGTTTCTGTTTTGCAGGAAATCAATCACCGCATGCATTCATGGCTCAAAGATAAAATAAACAACACATCTACGTTGCAGTGTGCCCATCATTTAGGAATGAAGAGATGATCAATGCAATGATGGCACATGCGACAGTCGATGAAGAGCTTAGATCAACGCAATTTCAACCGCATGTAGTAATAAAAAACAACACCGCATGCGGCGAACGATCGAGGATGTGAAGATCAACGCATTTGCGAAAAATTCTGCAAAATGTACAGCTTTCAGTTGTGTATTTCTGACAGGTTGATTGCATAACATAAGGAATATTCACTCCGCCATTTCAGGAACTACCATAACCATAAAGTGGGGACCACAAAGTCAAAGAGCCAAGCTTCGCCTATAAATAGCTTCTGCAAATTCACTGAAAGATATACATGAATACATAGAGACATGTTTACACTGATTCTGAGAGAGAGACTAGTCTAAAGCGACTGTCTAGAGTAGATCCAGGATAATCACGAGACAAGACCAAGAGGTGAGTCTTCGAGTAAGGAATCCTTCCAATCCCTGTCGTTGAAGCTCTGTGCGAAGGTCATTTCTACCAGGAAAGCCTGAGAGGGAAGCTTTCCTCTCCATTACTTCCACATGCTGGCAGGCATAATCTCCGTTCAGATCTGTGTCAAGACGTTGACACTCTTTCTGTATTTGTTTCTAATCACTTTTTCATCATCTGCAGTCATCTTCTCTAATCTTTCATTCACACCATGTATCGAACGCTTAATTTTATAATTAAATGTTATGATAATTACTATTGTCATCTCTCTGTCTATTTTCGTACATCCATAATCCATTTTCTCCATGATGTTTTCTTAATCCCTTGGGTAAATAGCAAGAATTAAGTGAGTGAGTTATTTTTTGTTAAGGAAATAATTAAGTTTAGATAAAGCATGCTCGACGGCATCTTCACCTGTGAGAGAAGAAGTGAAGATGTTATTCCGCCTATCGAGAGAGGGTTGGAAGAATGCGTTAACTAAAGCAAGAAGTATTTCCAGAGATGGAAAAAACCTTGCGTTCATCACGTTCATCCTATTTCACCATAGAGATATGGGAACGCTGCCGATCACCGAGAGGTGTATGCCAAGGAAAAGCGGAACCTTAGTAGCATCTTTAACGCAATTGACAAACTTGCGATGTTTTTACTATTTACTCTTTCTCTTTCTGTTTCATTCATAAAGACTTGCCATCACATACATTGATACTTTGTACAACTTCACAGTCAGTTCTCAACCTCAGTTTCATGTATCATGTATCTTGTATCATGTATCATATTAGTTTAGGATTTTATTTTATTAACGCAATTTTATTTCACCGCAATTTATATTCCTGTATAAACAACCATTCTTTATTCATTGATAAAAACCGGTCGCATGTATCACAATAGTATCGCATTAATGAAAACAATCCCTATGTTCGACCTCAGATTATTCTGAGAAACTTGCGTTGAAATTATACTTGGTTTCAGCGCAAGGAAACTTGTGACATGCATTACTACATCGCATACTACAAGCATATCAATGCATATATTTAGACGTAGTATCGCAAAAATTCTTTTTATCGCAAAAGAAATTTAGCGCATATTTAGCACATCATTCATTGCATCCACAAGCCATGCGTTAGAGTAGATAAAGAGACCAAATTCATGTCAACAATACTCCACTAGGAATTTTAGTCCAAGTGGGAGTTTGTTAGATTTTATGTCCTAAAACTCATAGTTTGTAAATTAATAAACATATTCTGTATTGTTTTTCGATAAAATTGTTATTGAAAATTGTAATCTTGAATCCAATAAACTAAAGTCCTGAGGCTATTTAATGTAGTTTGAACTTTATATAGTGACATACATGTGAACCAAGTTCAAATATATAGCCAAAATGGTCTATAGTATAGGGATAAGGTTGGGCGCCTTGTTCTGAGGACACTATGGATTCGACCCACTTTGTAGTTAGTACAAATGATGTGATCCTGAATCGTTCATATAGAGATATGTGAGTGGGGGCATCCTATGCAATGCGTTTGCATAAGACTGGACCATGAAATAGTCACTTTTTACATTCTAAATTTTGTTTTATGTATAAAACTGACTATTTCGTTATTTGATGACCTAGATAACTTAATCTTATCTTGAGCTAACTATAAACTCCTGTTCACTTGGAATTATCCTTAGATCTGAATAGATGAGAGTAGCTCATTATCTCTGGCCCAATAAGCTTCCTATTTCAGGGGTAAAATCAGGTGGATAGCTGGGAACATAGGGTGCAAGACATAATTCATTCCTACCCGTTATAGGGATAGTAGATAGGTTGTTCCCTTTAGTACTGAATCCAGGTCTTAAACAAGGGGCCCCACCCTCTCCTTGGCCCGAGAGGGGTTCGGTTTATAGGTTGGACCTTAAACCAATTGTTCATTAGAGGATCAGTGGAACTTAAGGAACAAGATGTAGTCTTGGAGGTAAAACAGTTTTTATGACCCAACCGAGATTACGAACAACCTGTGAAGGATTAGCTTACTAATCATGGTTATTTCATATGGACATAAATATATCTATAGTAAGGGGAGTGCAACTACGGGACTATAGTGGAATGACCCGTTAGTTAACGAATGTTGATTAGCTCCATCTAAAAGAGTTTTAGCCAGCTAATCTCGAATCCATTGGAGCCCATGATCTATAGGTCCATTAGGTTCCCCTACTAGCTCATATGGAATAAACTTACAATAGTATGATAGAATGATTCGAATTGTTCAAATTGTTCAAATTAGGTGAAGAGAGAGAAACCGACAAGTATATATGATATAGTAGTCGATTTTCAGTTTAGAGTATAGCTTTAATATTTAAATGTGATTTAAATATCAAGAATATGAATACGTTCATATTCGGAAGCTCGGAAATAATGGAAATGGTCAAAGATGTAAAAAAATCAAAGAGTTGACTTTTGACTTTGAAAAGTCAAACTTTGATTGACCTTATATTCAAATGTGATTTGAATTTTGAGAAAATGAATGCGGATTCATTCTCAAGAGGTCAAAATTAGTCAACACGGAAAAAATCATAAAAAGTTAAAATGTTGACTTTTCGGTCAAAGTTTGACTTTGACAAAATGACTATTTTGCCCTTTTACTAAAGTTAGTGGGAAAATCCAAACTTTTTTTGGATAATTCCACTAACAAAATAGTGGGCTAGGTATTGGCTTATAGTGGAGATATTAAGCCCACTTAGATAGTGGATTCTAGGTATTGGGTTTTTATGAATTTGTTTCATGCAATTTTGCATGACCTTTTTCTATAAACATGGGCTTTTCAATTTGGATTAAAAAATTTTGCCACTTTTGCCAAAATAGTTTTCAAAATTGGGCTGAAAAATAAAAACCCAAACCCAACCCAAAATCTATCTTCTAATTCGATCTCTTTCTCTCTCTTGGGTTCTTCATCCATCGGATCCCACAATCCGGTTCTGAGTCCAGAGGATAGTAGGTCAGCTCTAGTGGTTGTCCGGAAGAGTCGAGATTCAGCAAGAAAAGCGTTTCGGGAGCTATAAAGTTTGTATTACATCCCTTTTAATTTACTGTTTCTTCCTACTTTTTGCATGCTTTTTTCCTTTAAATTAAAAGCAATTAGAGTGTAATTAGATCCTTATTCCGCTACGTATGTCTCGTGTTGCATCACCAACTATGAGAAAGGCGCTCTTTCTCAGTCTAAACTCATGCCTATTTGGCAGCGGAGTTGCGATCATTTATTTATGCGTAGATCACAATTCCTACCTTCGTTTTGGCTTGCCCCCACAGGTGTCATGCGGATATCCAACTACGAGCAGGATCCGATCGCAACGTAATGATATATTTTTTTTAAGCAAGGCTAAAAATAGCAAGGTCAAAAAATGACTACCGCAACCCCAAATTTAAAATGCGCCAATGTCCTTATTGCTAAAAGATTGAAAGAATTCATGCGATGTTCTTAGGAAGTCTCGTAAAGGGTTAGTTTGAAAGAAAGCTAGCAGACCACTAACTTCTAGAAATTTTTCATGAGGTGATTGTCCTAAAATTAAGTTGACTCTAGTATATACGAAAAAATAGAAGCATGTGTTTCATCATTGAAATCATAATTGGCAAAGAGAAATCATGCGGTGACTTACTAAATTGATCAATGTTAAATGATTGCAGCAACCAAAAAGGATGCGGTGATAAAATTTTCAAAATTAAGATGCGATGCGTTAGTGAAAATTTTGGAATAAAGTCAAGGAAAGATACAACCCTCAAATTTGCCCTATCGTCCGCATTATTTGTAGACGCATCCTGCTTTGCGGCGATCTGCTTTCTTTTGATTGCGGTGACGAAATAAGTAGTTGCGTCTTCGTGTAGTGCCTCCGCAATCGTTTACCTTGATCGTTTGCAAAGAAAAACATTGAGAGGGTCAAATAATAAGAAAACAAAGTTAACAAAAACCTTTTTTTTTTAGACAAGCTGATAGCGATCATAATACTAAACGGGAATAGAGATAAGTTCATGAATTCAGAATTTCAACGGATACTTCACAAAACTCGCGTCCCTGATGAATTTGAATCATATGATTGCGCAGGGACCGCCCACTTCTTTCTCATCAGAGTTTCTCAGGTCCACCGAGGCGACCTTGTGATGCCAGTCTTCTCCGTGATATACTTTCACTTGTTGCTCATCAACTTTGAATATGTTGGTTTTGTCATCATTGGATAACTCGACTGCACCATGCGGGAATACCTCTCTGACTATGAAGGATCCGGACCAACGTGACTTTAATTTCCTAGGGAAGAGTCGTAGTCGTAAATTAAATAGTAAGACCTTTTGCCCGACTTGGAGATTCTTTCGGCATAATTGTTTCTCGTGCCAGCGCTTTGCGCGCTCTTTATAGATCTTTGCGTTCTCGTATGCGTGACATCTCCATTACTCCAGCTCGACCAATTGAAGTTTTCTTGCTTCTCATGCTGCCTTTAAGTCAAAATTAAGCTTTTTCACCACCCACAGCGCTTTGTGCTCCAGCTCCAGTGGTAAATGACATGATTTACCAAACACCAACGCATACGGAGACATGCCTATGGGTGTCTTATAGGTAGTCCGGTATGCCCACAGCGCATCGTTCAGCTTTGTTGCCCAATCTTTTCGCGAAGGCTTTACCACCTTCTCCAATATCAGCTTGATCTTCCGATTGGACACTTCGGACTGACCATTCGTCTGTGGAGGGTATGCGGTGGCCATTTTATGGAGGATATTATATTTGCGCAGCAATTCTTTGACAGTGTGATTGACAAAGTGGGAACCTTCGTCACTTATTATGGCACGTGGAGTGCCAAAATGAGTGAAAATATTTTTCTTTAGGAATTTGGAGACTACCGCCGCATCGCTTGCAGCACATGCTACTGTTTCTACCCACTTGGACACATAGTCAACGGCTAACAAAATATATTTGTGACCATTCAATGGTGGGAATGGTCCCATGAAATCAATTTCCCAGACGTCGAACCACTCCAGTTCTAAAATGGTGTTTATGGGCATCGCATTTTTCCATGAAATATTACCCATGCGTTGGCACCGGTCACACTTCATCGCGTAGTCTCTTGCCTCCTGGAATAGTGTTGGCTAATAATGCCCACTTTGTAATATTTTTGCTGCTAGGCGTTGGGCTCCAAAGTGCCCGCCATATGGTGAATCATGACATTCTGATAATATGCGTTGGTGAGTAGCATCCGGTACACACAGTCGTAGAATCTGGTCTGACCCCCTCTTATACAGATTTTGCTCATCCCAAAAGCATGATCTGCATTCATGCCTGAGCCGCCTCTTTTGGTGTCAGTATAATCTTCGGGAAATTGCTCGCAAACCAGATAATTTACCACGTCTGCGTACCATGGAAATTCCTCAATCTGAAATAGCTGCTCATTTGGAAACACTACGCTCACCTCTGACTGATTGCGGTCAACCTCTGGATTTTCCAATCTGGATAAATGATCTGCAACTTGGTTCTCCGTCCCCTTGCGGTCAATTATTTCCATATCGAATTCCTGGAGAACCCATCTAATCAACCTCGGCTTCGCATCCTTCTTTTTCATCAAATATTTTATCGCCAAGTGGTCAGTGTGGATAAGTACTTTTGTTCCCAGCAAATATGCTCTGAATTTCTCCAACGCGAATATTACCACAAGAAATTCTTTTTCTGTGGTGGTGTAGTTAGTTTGAGCAGGATTCAAAATCTTACTCGCATATGCGATGGGATGTAGTATTGTTTTCTCTTCTGCATCAACACTACTCACATCGCATAACCGCTTGCGTCGTACATTAATTCAAAGGGCAATGTCCAATCTGGTGCGATCAACGCAGGCGTGGTCATTAATGCATTCTTCAAAATCATGAATGCTTTGAGGCATTTGTCATCAAAGTCAAACTTTCTATCTACCTCCATCAATGCACTCAACGATCGTGCAATCTTTGAGAAGTCTTTCACAAAACGTCTATAAAATCCAGCGTGTCCCAAGAAGCTCCTGACAGCCTTTACACTCGTTGGAGGTGGGAGTTTTTCAATCGCTTCAATTTTTGCCTTGTCCACCTCCAACCCATCCCTAGAGACCTTTTGCCCAAGCACAATTCCCTCCTTCACCATGAAATGGCCTTTCTCTCAATTAAGCACGAGGTTCATCTACTCACATCTTTTCAATATCTTCTCTAAGTTGTCAAGACAAACTTTATATACGTGCCCATACATAGAGAAGTCGTCCATGAATATTTCTACAGAGTCTTCGAGATATTTCGAAAAGATGGCCATCATACACCTTTGGAAAGTGCACGGCACATTGCAGAGGTCGAACAGCATGCGTTGAAAAGCAAATGTTCCATACGGGTAGGTGAATATGATTTTTTCTTGATCTTTAGGAGCGATCATGATCTGATTATAACCGGCATACCATCCAAGAAGCAGTAGAAGTCATTTCTAGCTAGACGATCCAACATTTGGTCAATAAAATGTAGAGGGAAATTATCCTTCTTTGTTGCCGCATTTAGTTTGCAGTAGTCCATGCAAATCCGCCATCCGGTGACGGTCCTTTGTGGTATCAGCTCGTTATTAGCGTTAGGGACTACCGTCATCCCTCCTTTCTTCGGCACACATTGCATGGGGCTGAGCCACATGCTGTCTGCTATCGGATAGATGATGCTCGTGTCTAACCACTTGATTATCTCCTTTTTTACGACCTCCTTCATCGCAGGGTTGAGTCTACGATGATGTTCGATCGATCCTTTGTGATTCTCTTCGAGACAAATTTTATGCATACAGTATGCGGGGCTAATTCCTCGAATGTCTACGAGCGTCCAGCCAATTGCTTTTACATATTTTCTCAAAATGCTCAACAGCACATTTTCTTAGTTTTCATTAAGTGCAAAGGAAATGATTACTGGTAGCTTTTCATTCTGCCCCAAAAACGCATACTTCAGGTGGTTAGGAAAGGTCTTCAGCTCTATTGTTGGTGGTTCTAAGGACGGTTTTGTTGTTTTTTTTCTTTATTCACTATCAGATTAACTTTTTGGGATGCGAGCACCTCATCTTCCTTGTTTGTTTTTTCTGTGATCGCGCTGCATGCTACAATGGATGCGATCGTATCCTCATCTTCGTTTTCATCTTCAGGCTTCTCTTCTTCTTTCAAACTCTGTTCATCGTCAGATTCATTAAGGTCTTCTTCATTAGGATATTTCATGGCACAGATAATGTCAAACCTGAGCATCTGTCCATTCACGCTCAAGGTGATCTCTCCTTTGTGCACATCAATCTGGGCACGGCCGGTTGATAAAAATGGTCGCCTCAGGATGATGGGCACATCTTTGTCTACTTCGTAATCCAAGATGATGAAGTCTACTAGTAATATAAATTTTTCGATTGTAACCAGCACGTCCTTCACCTTCCCTTTGGATGCACCAGAGATCTATCCACTAATTGGAGAGTCACTATCGTGGGCGCAAGTTGCCCACATTCAGCTGCTTGAAAATTGACAGAGGCATCAGGTTAATGTTGGCTCCAAGAATAGCGCTTGCCCGATGTACAATCCTCCAGTGGAGCAAGGTATAGTGAAACTCCCAGGGTTATGCATTTTCGGTGGGATTATAGATTTTGAACTCTGCACCAAAGCCACTATGGTGAACTTACCAGTGCCTTTCTTCTTTGTCACCATATCCTTTAGAAACTTTGCATATGCAGTGCATATGCAGGCATTTCCTCAATTGCTTTAGTGAACAGAATATTAATATGCAATTTTTTTAACATGTTCATGAAGCGTTGGTACTGTACCTCATCGTTTTTCTTCTTTCTGAGTCTATATGGGAAAGGTGGTAGTTGTATTCTTACGGTCCCCTGTTCTTTTGGCTCCAAGGTGGACGCAATCTCAGGTTCCATCGCTTCTTTTTCTTCTATTTCTTCTCGAGTCACCGCAATCTCTGGTTCCAGCGCAATTAGAGCAATCCGGCTAGGCTCCTTCTTCTCCCCTGCCATAGTCTTTCCACTCCGCATCATCATGACTTGAAATTGCTCTTTACCTGTACCCCCTGGGTTATGTGGGAGTTTTGTTGAACTCGGCAGGGCCCCTTGTGGTCTGTTCTTGAGTTCGCCCGCAATTTGGCCTATCTAAATTTCCAAATTACGGATGAACATCACTTGGTTTTGAAGCACAGTTTCATTCTTTTCAATGTATTGCTTCAACAAACTTTCCAAAGAGGAAGATTGCGTCGCTTGTGAACTTCTGGCTTGATTACTCGTCTGAAAATTGGTTTGCAGGAAAAATCCGGGTGGCCCTTCTTTTTGCGCCACTAATTGGAAATTTTGCTGTTGATTTTTTCATGCGAAATTGGGGTGGTTTCTCCACCCAGGGTTGTACGTGTTAGAGAATGGATTATTTTTCACAAAATAAATTGACTGTGGGTTTTGCGGGCATTCCTCCATTATGTGTCCTTCACCGCAAGTAGCACACCTTGCGTTCCTTTGGTTGATTGCGTTCACTTTCCCATTATGCGTTGATGGGCTGTTGATTATGATTTCTTGTATCAAGTTCATCATCGCAGTCATTTGAATCTGAAGGGATGCAATAGCACCATTGTTCGCGTCACTATCCTTTATTCTCAATCTTTGATCGCTCTCTTCAGTCTTCATAATTTTTAGAAATGTGATCAAGGATGTTCTTGGCCTCATCATAAGTTTTATCTAGCAGACCTCTAGTAGCTGCCACATTGGCAGCGGTTTATGAAACAGGGTTAATCCGTGATAAAAAAAAAATCTCCATCTGCAAGCAATCTGGTAAGCCGTTATGCGGGCAATCTCTTACCAACCTCTTAAACCTCGCCCAAGCATCGGTGACCGATTCTTCATTGTTCTGTTATTGGTTATCAACTTCCTTCTTCTGGCATTCTCTATTGGAGGGAAGTATTTCTTCATAAACTTCTCTACTACTTGCTCCCATGAGGTAATCTCCCCAATTCGAGAGAGTAAGCCCATTTTCGTGCCTGGTCACACAACAAAAATGGAAACAAAGTTAGTCAAACTTCTTCGAGGGAGATATTAAGGAACACTAAAGTATTGCAGATCTTTATGAAGCTCCAGAGGTGAGCATGTGGGTCTTCGCCACACCTCCCACTAAACTGTCCAGCAATCTGGATCATCTGCAGCATCACCAGTTTCATTTCGAATCTCGATATGTCAAGAGCGAGCCTCATGATTCTTGGGGAGAAATCGTAAAGGTTTGGTGACGCATCGTCTCGAATGGGCCTATTGCTGTCGTTCGCCAATAGGATGGGATTCGCCATGACATTATTTTCATTTGGTGCTCCATTTCCAGGTTGTTCCGCCATGTTATCTTTCTCTTCTTGTTGTTGTTGGCGGCTATCTCTCAATCTTCTTCAGAATGTTCTTTCAATCTCTGGATCGTAATTCGCAAGAGATTGAAAGCTGCAAAGAAAATCAGAAAATTATCATTAGCACACTGTATTGCTGAAGTCCCCTGGCAATGACACCAAAAACTTGATGCGTTATTTTATGCGGTGAAATAATGAAAGGGATTATGGTGATGGAAAATGCGTTGTGCAACAAGTTTTCCCATCAGAACCCAAGTATAAATCCCACCGAGTTTCCTGGTAAGCCCAAGGTCAAACTCAGGGACTAAGGAAAACAATATGCGGTGATAATGTCGAGATCACTTTGCGGTAACAAATAAATCAAAGAGTTTGTTGGTTTGTTGTTTACAGTATAAAAAGTATGTGGCGGAGTTAAGAAAAGAGTTAATGTTACGAAAGATGTGATGAATATGTAGGGGAATGGGTTGAGAAGGGGTTCAATTAACACTTCCTAGGATTGCATTCATGTTATGCGATCATGCTACACACATACAATAGAAATCATCTCTCAATGCAAATGCCACGGCTTCTAGTTTTAGAAAGCATGCAATATATGCGATGATGTTTATAGGACTTACACATAAGCCTCTATTCTTGTCTATGCGATGACGGTTGACACACACACATACAAGGAGACCGCATAATACCATAACCTATCTCTAGGGTGCATGCGATGCATGTTGACAAATAGAGCTTATCTCTAAGTCTCTATCTCTTGCTTATGCAGATCTAATCTTGCTCTCTCGAGTCTAGATTCTAACCTAGCTCTCTCAAGTCTTAGGTTCTTTCTTTAGGCTCTCTCTCGAGTAGCTCTAAAGGGGTGATGGGCATAACATAAGACAAGATGATTGCATGCAATGAAAATCCTAGGTCATGTTAGCTAAGTTCTTCTCAACCCCTTCGATAGATTTAGCTACTCATGCGTGTTTTAAAGAGAGTGAATAGATGTAGATAAGCAAGTTCCATTTTATAAATATATAATCGAAATACATAATGACAATGTGGAATAAGAATAAAGAGCCTGGTAGCAATCTCTTGCTTCCCAAGGCTTTTACACTGCTCTTCTCTACTCTGCTCAAAAGATAATCTTGCTCTCGCAAGAGTCGACCCTCTCTCTATTTTTCCACGCCTCCTGGGTTCTCTCTCAAGCTAACCAGGGTGATCTTCCAGCGTCTCTTCCTTTCTCTCGCTCCGCCTTCTAAGTGTAAGAAAACTATGAACAATGCTACTTCTATGTGCGGAGAAAATTATCTAACTGTCGAACTTCTTCACTGAAGGTGGCCTTTGGTATTTAAAGAGCTTCAGGGTGAAAGGCTTCTTCTCTCTTATGATTGCACTAATGGGATGGCATTAGTTCACTGTCTGATGTGCTGAATATTTTTCACCGAAAAGTTGAGTGTACTTGCTACAGTAGGTCGTTAACGGCTTGTCAACCTAATTTGGAATCGATCGTCATCAGCTTTCTATCCCATCGTGATTTATTACGCTTTTCACCCAGATGCGCCCACCATGATGCACTGGCTCTATACGGCAACCTTTTTTAGAAGATATTCACGAGCGATAACATAGCCTTGCATCAACGCAATCTCTTAATGTGCTCAAACATTGATATCTTTGGATCGCATTTCGGCCTTGCGTCAAACACATTTTCTCCACAAAAATACATAAGTTAACTATTTTCATGCGATCACAATGTTGTGAACTTAATGCTTTTGGACGCAATATTGTATATTTTATCATTGCATCCTGCATTGTTTTATAACTTTGTGTTGTAATAATGTGCATTTCTACCCGTTATCAGAAGGCTATGCGATCGTTTGCACTCGCAAAAATCTGCTCAAGGAGGTGGCCACATAGAGTCGGCGCATCAAGGTGGGCGCATCTGGGTGAAAGCTTAATAAATCATGATGAGACAGAAAGCTGATGACAGTTGATTCCGAATTAAGTTGACAAGTCGTTAAAGACCTACTATAGCAAGTACGCTCAACTTTTCGGTGACAATTATTCGGTGCATCAGACAGAAAATTAATGCCATCCCATCAGTGCAATCATAAGAGAGAAGAATTTTTTCACCCTGAAGCTCTATAAATACCGAAGGCCACCTTCAGTGAAGGAGTCGCTCAGTTTACAGAATTCACCATACAGATAGAACTTAGCCTTATTCATAGTTTTTCTTTTGTTTAGAAGGCGTAAGCGAAAGAAGGGAGATTACACCGAGAGATCGTCTTAGTGAACTTGAAAGAGTGTTAGGAAGCGTCAAAACCAGAGAGAGAGCCAACTCTTGCGGAAGTAAGAACATCTTTTGGGCAGAATAGAGATAACAGTGTAAAAGCCTTGGGAAGCAAGGAATTGCTACCAAGCTCTCTACCCTTATTTTCCATTGTCATTTTGTACTCTGAACTTATTTATAAAAATAGAAATTGCATTTTTATATCTATCCACTCTCCGTACATTACACATGAGTAGCTAAATCTGCCGAATGGGTTGAGAAGCACTTAGCTAGCATAACCTGAGATCTTCATTCTATAAGATTATCTTGTATTATATATGCGACATTCATCCATTAGAGATACTCAGGAGGGTAGTCTAAGGATAGAATCTAGGCTTGGAAAAATAAGATTAGAATCTAGGCTCGGGAAAGTCAGATTAGAACCGCATAATCAAGAGATAGAAGCTTAGGAATAAGTTTTGCTTGCTATTAACGCATCGCATGCACCCTAGAGATAGGATATGATTGTATGTGGCCGCCTTGTCATTGTGTGCATCTTTCGTCATCGCGTAGGAAAGAAGTAGAGACTTAGGAATAAGCTCTATAGACATTATTGCATTCATCGCATGCGTCCTGAAAATTAGGAGCTATCGTATTTGCATTAGAAAATGATTTGCTGTCGTATGAGTGTAGCATGATCACATAGCTTGAACACATTCTCGGGGGATGCTAGCTAAAGACCTTCTCAACCCGTTCCTCCGCATACTCAGTGTATCTGTCGCATAATTGATATTTTCTCAAATTCGCTGCATACTTTTTATACCTTAAACAACAAACCAGCCAACATCTTGAGATATCTGTTACCACAAAGTGATCTAAAATTACCATCGCAATTATTTTCCTTAGTCCCTGTGTTCGACCCTGGGCTTACCAGGCAACTCAGTAGGATTTATACTTGGGTCTTACTGAGAAAACTTGCATGCATAACCCATATTCCACCATCGCATTCTACTCCATTATTTCATCGCACAAAATAACGCATCAATGGCGAACTCCAAGGAGCCGATGAGTCACAGACACGACAAACACATAGAGCAGAAGTATCATCTGATCCGCAAAATAATGCATTGAAGGGATGTGATCGTCACGAAGATCGCTTCAGAGCACAATGTTGCTGACCCGTTTACGAAGGCTCTCATAGTTATAGTGTTTGAAGGTCACCTACAGAACATGGGTCTATAGGATCGCTCGCAGCTGGACTAGAACAAGTGGGAGATTTTTTTGTACTAGGATTTTATGCCCTAGTTTATTGTTTTGTACTAGTTTTTTGTACACCTCACTTCGCTTTAGGACAAGTGGGAGATTGTTAGGGTTGATGCCTTAAAGTCTCATGTCCTGTAGTTTATAAACAGTTTGTACGAACGTTTATGTTGTATAATATATGATATTTACTTCACATCTTATTTTTTTGCTCAGTTGCATGTTTTATTTGCTTTACCACAAACAAATAAATATAAAATCCCTGGTTATCTGTATGTAACTCAAGCATGTATGTGGTGACATACAAATGGATCATGTTTTGAGTGATAACCAAAATGGTCTGTAGTATATGGATAAAAGAGGGAAACCTTATCCTGGTAACGCTACGAATGCGGCCCGCTTTGTAGAATGGTCACAAGTGTTATGACTTGTCATAGATGGTCTGATCCTGATCATTCGTGTTGGGGACATGCAAGCGGGGGCGTCCTATATAAAGAGTTTGTATAAGACCTATGTAGGATTGTATCAACAGCAGCGGAAGCACAAGGAACATCTAAGCACTCAAATTCACTAATTTTGGCAAGATATAAAGCATGCTTTTGCAGAAATAAGTGGGTTTCAAGACATACCTCTTGTAGAATTTCTTCAAAGCTCCTTCACCAACTTCTATCTTCTCCAAATCTTGTTGTAGACAACCTCAAGATCTTCCCCAGTATTCTCTTGGTACTCTAGATTGAGTTGTGAGACTCAAAACAAGCTTGAATCAAGGGTTGAAGGAGAAATGCTCACTGCAGAAAAACAGCTGAAGAGCTCTTTCTTCAAACCAGTTTTTCTCTCAAAACTCTATAGATTGCATGTCTGATTTTCACTCCAATCTCTTCATTATATTGTAGATCAACATGCAAAGAGAAGAGTTACATGATTTGTAGCTCATGCTTGGAGAAGACAAGGCCAAGATATTGCTTCATGTGTGAGCTACTTAGGTGATGGATAATAGAAAAAATCTTTTTTCCATTTTGTGTGCTTTTGGTTTTCAATTTTCCAATTTTATCTAAAAATCAAAATTTGATTTTATAAAATCTATTTTGATTTTAAAAACAAAAATTTAATTCATTTCATAAATTAATTATTAAATAAAACTTAATTAATTTAATATCAAATATTAAATTAATTTTAACACATATCCATCTTTATATATTTAAATCATATTTAAATATATAAATTCTCCTATTCCGTTTAATTCTAAAATTAAACATATAATTATATCTCATATAATTACCAATTCCCTTAATTCTAATTTGAACGTTTCAAATTAACATATCACACTATTCTAGAGCTAGTCCGTTAGAGCTAGTAGGGGGACCTCGCGGACCTACAAATCATAGGCTCCAATGATCCGAGATTAATTGGCTACATTAGATCAAATTAATTCCCATTCGTTAACTAATAGGTCATTCCACTAAAGCCCATAGTTAGACTCCCCTCACTGTAGATATATTCTGTCCACAGATTTAACCATCATCAGCAAGTCGACCCTTCACAGGTTGTTCGTAATAACGGCTGGGTCAAATATCTGTTTTACCCTCGAGATTACGTCTTATTTCTCAAGTCCCTACTATCCTCTAATGAACAACTGGTTTGTGATGACGTGAAGCCAACAGACATCATCCTCCTCTAACGATACCTATTGACCCTACTGAATCGTTAAACTTGATAAACATACTAATCTTAGATATAAAATACTTTACAGGTAACACAACACAGCGGAAATCCCTGAAAATCTTTAGACACACATGAAGTGCAGTCCTGACATAACTCGGTTTGGAAAATAACCTGATAGGGATATCACAACCAAAAACATATCCAACTGGGGTTTACACAACCACGACATCTAGTGCTTACACAACCATAAACTATCTAGTTCTTACAAAGACATTTACAATATAAACAGACACAATGTACAACTCCACCCATGTATGAAGCTTGATCTGGAACCTTTTAGGAGAAAACAGACTTTGGCAGTTATCAGGCACCGGAGCTCGATCTCTACCTGAAAAGTGGGAAAAAATTTTGAAAGAGTAAACTACGAAGCCCAGTGAGTGACTAAATTTAAAACTGTAAATCCGCAAATCAGAACACGTGATAAACCTTTAAACGTATAAATTTGTTCAATCAAAGCGTTAAACATAAACGTGTAATGCTAAAAGCTTTCTCAAATGTTCCGCAAGTACGTCATTAAAATCTAACAAGTCATATCAAGTATATAAAACATTTTAACTAACATGACAAATCAACGTTATGTAGGGCACACCCAGTACAACCTACGTTTACTAGCTCTACGATGTAGTGGGGCCCGCCCAGCACTCCCATCGTCTTTGTCGTAGTGGGGCCCGCCCAGCACTCCCGACAGCATCATTGTCACGGAGTACACTCAACATCAACAACGAAATATAACCTGTGTGCACATAGTACCATATAGCCTCAGGCTCAATATCTCAGTCATATAGTCAATAAAAGTCTCAAAAAACCACATGAAAACATTAAAACATGCCTGCTTATCTTTATCTCTCGTAAAAGTCAAGCTTACTCGGCTTGCTCGTGAAAAACTGAAAATCTTTAAACAGTACTCGCTAATACATACTTTACCTTAAATGGTATTGTTTCAACTACTTTTCACGAAGTCAATAATCACGTGCTCGTATATAAACCTCATTAGAAAATCTAAGCTCAAAACTTATGCTTGAAACCATTCATAGAAATCATGTATCATTTATAAGTTCATATTCAAGCATGTAACCATTTAAGCATAAATTACAGTTTAGAAATCATTTTTGAAATTTGTTTTGTCACTCACAGTCTTGGCTAGTTCCCTGGTCTGTAAACTTGGCCTATTTCCTCTTGGCCTGTCAAACAACCGAAACCGAGCATCAGAACTATAAATCATCTTGTCTTTCCATGCTCATGAATTCTAAATTCTAGAAATAAAATCACACCACATTTTCTTTCCAGATTTTCCAGATTCAATACCCTAACTTCAAACACTCATAACTTCCTCAATAATTGACCAAAATTAATGTACTATATATCAAACTCTTCATTTTGGAACCCTCTACAACTTATCTGAAGGAATAAAAACGAGATTCCCAACGGATTTGTCCAGAAATCCCTCGAACATAGCGAATATAGATTCGTGCTTCTCTGCTACCCTCTACATTTCTCCTAAAATTAAACCTATTTCTAATCATTTTTGGCTCACGAATTCTTCATGAAAGTTATAGAAAATTGAATAAAATTTCAAACCATACCCAATTGAGCTTCTAAACCAACCTGTACACCCAAGAATGTTTGAAAAACCAGAGAAAAGCAGAGATCCTTTTGATTTGGACGAAAATTCTGTGCTCTGTATTCCTTTTCAAAAACCATTAACTTAACATCAGATTTAGCTCAAGCTTCCTTCATGAAATTTGTTAGAAAATAGATTAAATTTCAAGAAAGTCAGGCCTCACCTCTTAGTTCTTCTTTTGTAGCTCAAACTGACTTAAAAACCAAAGATAGGTAGGTTGAACCCAAATTCTTCCATGGTTGCATCTGCATGAGCTTTTCCTCCCTTCTTCAACCTCCAACCTGCAGCAACTTCTTCTTCCTCTTCCTTCACTCTCTTCTTCCTCTTCCTTCACTCTCTCTCTCGAAATGCTCTTAAAATATAATGGGAAATGATGGAGAAATGGGCTGAAATGAGTGGGTTCTCACTTTAAACCCTAAGCACCGAATGGGTTTTCAATTTCTTTCATTTTCTTTTTTCTTTTTTTCCCTTTTCCCTTTTCCTTTTCCTTTTCTTTTCTTTTCTTTTCTTTTCTTTTTCTTTATTCCCTTTCTTTTCTTTATTCCCTTTCTTTTCTTTTCTTTATTTATAAATTCCAAAATTATTAAAGACAACTTCAACCAAAAGCTTTGCCATTTTCTTCAATAATGGAACAACAATAACTTAAATCCAACATCCTACAATGTGTGACAAGAGCAAATAATCCAAGGAAAGTCTCGGGTTTACAGTTAGTGCTTAGAAGAATCTAGGAAGTAAATAGTTAGACATTGAGTCAGTTCAGATAGAACTAGCATAGTATGGTCCAAGTATGGATAAGAGTGAGTCCAGTCAGGATTAGAATGTGGGTAGAAGTTTAGTATCATGCATCTGAGTTAAGTATCTATAGCATGTCTGATGTGTTGATATGTTATAGGAGTCATGCCACCATGTACTAGCAAACGACGCAGGCAGAATCAGGATGGGACACAGGATCCTACCCAAGGTCAATCTGAAAGGGGAACTAGTACCCCGAGAGTTCAGACTGGAGTAGGAAACGAGTAGTTTTTTAGATCTGCACAAGAGGTAGGTAGGCCAGAGAGCAGGGCCTAGTGATCCGGAAAAGATGTATGGAATAGAATGGCTGAAGAAATTAGGAGCCACAGTGATTGAGGGTTCCACAGATCCAGCTGACGCTGAGGTTTAGTTAAATATGCTTGAGAAATGCTTCAATGTGATGAGCTGTCCTGAGGAGCGAAAAGTCAGATTGGCCATATTCCTACTGTAGAAGGAGGCAGAGAGATGGTGGAAATCCATATTAGCCAGGCGCAGTGATGCACGTACGTTAGACTGGCAGACTTTCAGAGGCATATTCGAAGACAAGTATTATCCCAGCACACACTGTAAGGCAAAGATAGATGAGTTCCTGGGGCTGAAGCAAGGGTCACTTTCAGTGGTCGAGTATGAGAGAAAGTATACTGAGCTTTCACGGTATGCTGATGTGATTATGGCATCTGAGAGTGACAGGTGTCGAAGGTTTGAAAGAGGGCTGCATTTTGAGATATGTACCCCGGTTACAGCTATTGCTAAGTGGACAGATTTTTCTCAATTAGTAGAGACTGCCCTACGTGTGGAGCAGAGAATAATAGAGGAGAAGTCAGTAGTGGAGCCTAGTCATGGGGCTTCAACAGCTAGTGGTTTTCGAGGTCGTGAGCAGTGGAGGTTCACACCTAGAGTGAATGTTTCAGGCTGTCAAGACTTTAAGCATCGGTCTGGTGGCCAGTCATCGAGCCAGATGAGTTCAGGTAGTGCCTATCAAAGGCAGAGCCAGAGAGCACCCAGTCAGTCTGCTAGTTCAGCAGTAAGACCGTGGATGGAGTCTGTTGCTAGTGAAACCAAGAGAACCCCATGCGCAATTGTAGTAGGAATCATCGGGGTCAATGTCTTGTTGGTGCCGGTGTGTGTTACCAGTGTGGACAGCCAGGGCCTTTCAAGAGAGACTGTCCATAGCTGAGAATAGCAGTTCAGAGGGACCAGGGCATTGAGTCCCACGCAGTTGAGCAGTCGAGAGTCTTAGCGGCTGCAGGAGAGGGCACCAGCGGTGCAAAGCAAAAGGGAGTTGTGGAGAGACCTAAGCAGTAGGGAAAAGTCTACGCTATGACTCAACAAGAAGTGGAGGATGCACCAGACGTGATTACTGGTACGGTTTTTATTTGTAATGTACCTGCACGTTTTTTATTAGATCCAGATGCTACACATTCCTTTGTTTCTAGTATGTTTCTAACTAAGCTGAATAGGATGCTAGAGCCTTTATCTGAGGGTGTTAGTTGTATACACTCCAGTTGGTGACGTTTTACTAGTCAATGAAGTGCTGCGTGATTGTGAGGTTTTAGTAGAAGTCTCAGTATGCTAGTGGATCTTCTTCCACTAGAGTTGCAAGCGTTGGATGTAATTTTGGGAATGGATTTCTTATTCACTCACTATGCTTCTATGGATTGTCATAGGAAGGAAGTGACTTTTAGGAAACCAGGTTTGGCTGAAGTGGTTTTCAGGGGTGAGAGGAAGATTATTCCTATGAGTTTGATTTCAGCCCTAAAAGCTGAGAAGTTGTTGAGAAAGTGTTGCATAGCGTTTCTTGCACACGTAGTAGAGGTGCAGGAAGAAAAGCTGAAACCAGAAAATGTTCCTATAGTGCACGAATTTCTCGATGTTTTTCTAGCTGATCTATCAGGTTTGCCACCTAATAGAGAGGTGGAATTCACTATTGAATTGTTACTAGCAACAACACCTATTTCACAGGTGCCGTACAGAATGGCTCCGAGTGAGCTTAAGGAGCTGAAGGTGCAGTTACAAGAACTAGTTGACAAGGAATACATCAAGCCTAGTGTATCACCTTGGGGAGCTCCAGTGTTATTCATGAAGAAGAAAGATGGTACTCTCAGATTATGCACTGATTACAGGCAGTTAAACAAGGTCACAATACGTAACAAGTATCCTCTACCACGCATTGATGACTGGTTTGACCAGTTAAGGGGAACAGCAATGTTCTCTAAGATTGATTTGAGGTCAGGATACCAGTTAAAGGTTAGGGAATCAGATATTCCTAAGACATCATTTAGGACGAGGTATGGGGCACTATGAGTTTTTAGTGATGCCATTCAGTTTAACGAATGCGCCAGCAGTTTCCATGGACCTCATGAACAGGATCTTCCATCAATGCTTAGATCAGTTTGTGATAGTATTCATCGATGACATACTAGTTTACTCAATTGACAGGAAAGCCCATAAGGAACATATGAGGATTTTTCTACAGACACTACGTGATAAACAGTTGTATGCTAAGTTCAGCAAATGTGAGTTCTGGTTGAAACAGGTAGTGTTCTTTGGGCATGTAGTGTCAGCAGACAGAGTTAGTGTTGATCCGCAAAAAGTGGATGCTGTTGTCAACTGGGAGAGACCAGCTAGTGCAATAGAGGGACGTAGTTTCCTAGGCCTGGCTAGATACTACAAACGTTTTGTTGAGGATTTCTCACGATTAGCATTACCCTTGACAGCTTTGACAAGAAAGAATGCTAAGTTTGAGTGGTTGGATAAATGCGAACAGAGTTTCCAGGACCTAAAGAAGAGATTAGTGACAGCACCTATTCTGACACTTCCTATAACAGGGAAGGAGTATGTGATTTATTGTGATGATTTGAGGCAAGGATTAGGTTGCGTGCTTATGCAGGAAGGGAAGGTAATAGCTTATGCTTCAAGGCAGTTGAAGAAGCATGAGTGTAATTACCCTACCCATGATCTTGAGCTAGCAGCAGTTGTTTTAGCATTGAAGATCTGGAGACATTATTTATTTGGTGAGAAGTGCCACATTTTCACAGATCATAAGAGCCTGAAGTATATCTTTGATCAGAAAGAGTTGAATCTGTGACAGAGGCAATGGCTAGAACTGATTAAAGACTATGACTGTACCATTGAATACCATCCGGGTAGGCTAACGTAGTGGCCGATGCATTAAGTAGGAAGTCGAGACTTCCGAAGAGTGCCTTATGTGGTATTCGAGCAACCTTGCTAAGTGAGTTAAGAGGTTTCAAGGCGGTTGTGACTGCAGAGAGTTAAGGGAGTCTTTTAGCTCAATTTCAGGTTAGGTCTTCTCTAGTAGCAGAGATTGTGAGAAGACAGTCAGAAGATAGTAATTTACAGAAGATGCTTGCAAATTCCAAACAAGGCTCAGAAGCAGAATTTGAGTTGAGAGCAGACGAAGCCATAGTTAAGCAGAGAAGACTATGTGTTCTGAGTATTAGTGAGCTTAAGGGTGCTATACTAGAGNCTTGCACACGTAGTAGAGGTGCAGGAAGAAAAGCTGAAACCAGAAAATGTTCCTATAGTGCACGAATTTCTCGATGTTTTTCTAGCTGATCTATCAGGTTTGCCACCTAATAGAGAGGTGGAATTCACTATTGAATTGTTACTAGCAACAACACCTATTTCACAGGTGCCGTACAGAATGGCTCCGAGTGAGCTTAAGGAGCTGAAGGTGCAGTTACAAGAACTAGTTGACAAGGAATACATCAAGCCTAGTGTATCACCTTGGGGAGCTCCAGTGTTATTCATGAAGAAGAAAGATGGTACTCTCAGATTATGCACTGATTACAGGCAGTTAAACAAGGTCACAATACGTAACAAGTATCCTCTACCACGCATTGATGACTGGTTTGACCAGTTAAGGGGAACAGCAATGTTCTCTAAGATTGATTTGAGGTCAGGATACCAGTTAAAGGTTAGGGAATCAGATATTCCTAAGACATCATTTAGGACGAGGTATGGGGCACTATGAGTTTTTAGTGATGCCATTCAGTTTAACGAATGCGCCAGCAGTTTCCATGGACCTCATGAACAGGATCTTCCATCAATGCTTAGATCAGTTTGTGATAGTATTCATCGATGACATACTAGTTTACTCAATTGACAGGAAAGCCCATAAGGAACATATGAGGATTTTTCTACAGACACTACGTGATAAACAGTTGTATGCTAAGTTCAGCAAATGTGAGTTCTGGTTGAAACAGGTAGTGTTCTTTGGGCATGTAGTGTCAGCAGACAGAGTTAGTGTTGATCCGCAAAAAGTGGATGCTGTTGTCAACTGGGAGAGACCAGCTAGTGCAATAGAGGGACGTAGTTTCCTAGGCCTGGCTAGATACTACAAACGTTTTGTTGAGGATTTCTCACGATTAGCATTACCCTTGACAGCTTTGACAAGAAAGAATGCTAAGTTTGAGTGGTTGGATAAATGCGAACAGAGTTTCCAGGACCTAAAGAAGAGATTAGTGACAGCACCTATTCTGACACTTCCTATAACAGGGAAGGAGTATGTGATTTATTGTGATGATTTGAGGCAAGGATTAGGTTGCGTGCTTATGCAGGAAGGGAAGGTAATAGCTTATGCTTCAAGGCAGTTGAAGAAGCATGAGTGTAATTACCCTACCCATGATCTTGAGCTAGCAGCAGTTGTTTTAGCATTGAAGATCTGGAGACATTATTTATTTGGTGAGAAGTGCCACATTTTCACAGATCATAAGAGCCTGAAGTATATCTTTGATCAGAAAGAGTTGAATCTGTGACAGAGGCAATGGCTAGAACTGATTAAAGACTATGACTGTACCATTGAATACCATCCGGGTAGGCTAACGTAGTGGCCGATGCATTAAGTAGGAAGTCGAGACTTCCGAAGAGTGCCTTATGTGGTATTCGAGCAACCTTGCTAAGTGAGTTAAGAGGTTTCAAGGCGGTTGTGACTGCAGAGAGTTAAGGGAGTCTTTTAGCTCAATTTCAGGTTAGGTCTTCTCTAGTAGCAGAGATTGTGAGAAGACAGTCAGAAGATAGTAATTTACAGAAGATGCTTGCAAATTCCAAACAAGGCTCAGAAGCAGAATTTGAGTTGAGAGCAGACGAAGCCATAGTTAAGCAGAGAAGACTATGTGTTCTGAGTATTAGTGAGCTTAAGGGTGCTATACTAGAGAAAGCTCACAGTTCAGCTTACGCTATGCATCCAGGAAGCACCAAGATGTATGGAACTTTGAAGAAAACTTATTGGTGGCCTGGTATGAAGCGAGAGATAGCCGAATATGTTGATAAATGTTTGATCTGCCAACAGGTTAAACCAGTGAGACAGAGGCCAGGAGGACTCCTTAATCCACTGCCAGTGCCGGAGTGGAAGTGGGAGCATATTACCATCGATTTTCTGTTTGGATTACCTTGTACTACTGGTGGACATGATAGTATATGGGTAATAGTAGAAAGACTCACTAAGACAGCGCGGTTTTTACCGATTAAAGCGACGTCTACAATAGCTCAGTAGATCAGCTAGCTGAGCTATACGTCGACAGGATTGTGAGTTAGCATGGAGTGTCAGTGTCCATAATTTCAGATAGGGATCCAAGGTTTACTTCTAAGTTTTGGCCTAGTATGCAGAAAGCAATGGGAACAAAGTTGAAGTTCAGTACAGCGTTTCATCCCCAGACAGATGGTCAATGAGAGAGAACCATCCAGACCTTAGAAGACATGTTGAGAGCATGTGTCCTTCAGTTTAAGGGAAGTTGGGATACCCACTTATCAGTTATGGAGTTTGCTTATAATAATAGCTATCAGTCTAGCATCGGCATGGCACCATTCGAGGCTTTATATGGTAGACCATGCAGAACTCCTGTATGCTGGAACGAAGTGGGAGAGCGAAAGCTAGTTGGTCCTGAGTTGGTATAAGTTACGTCAAACAACATTAAGTCTATTAGAGAGAACCTGAAGATAGCTCAAGATCGACAGAAGAGTTATGCAGATAAGCGATAAAGAGACTTAGAATTCCAGGTTGGAGATCAGGTTTTCTTAAAGTTATCTCTGTGGAGAGGTGTTCTTCTCTTTGGGAGGAAAGGTAAGCTGAGTCCTAGATATATTGGTCCTTATCGAATAAGAGAACGAGTTGGACCAGCAGCCTATAGACTTTAGTTGCCAGCAAAACTTGCCCGAATACATGATGTTTTCCATATGTCCATGTTGAGGAAATATATTCCAGTCCGTCACATGTGTTGCAAGCACAACTGATTGAGTTGAAAGAAGACGAGTTATAAAGAGGAAGCGGTTCAGATCCTCGACAGAAAGGAGCAAGTTTTGAGGAACAAAACGATCCCACTCATGAAGGCCCTTTAGAGACATCACGGAGTGAAGGAGGCAACGTGAGAGTCAGAAGACCAGATGAGGAGGAGTTACCTGACACTCTTCACCTAAGGACTTCTAAATTTCGAGGAAGAAATTTCATAAGGGGGAGGTAAGTTGTAAACCCGAGACTTTCCTTGGATTATTTGCTCTTGTCACATATTGTAGGATGTTAGATTTAAGTTATTGTTGTTCCATTGTTGAAGAAAATGGCAAAGCTTTTGGTTGAAGTTGTCTTTGATAATTTTGGAATTTATTAATAAAGAAAAGAAAAGAAAGGGAATAAATAAAAAGAAAAGAAAAGAAAAGGAAAAGGAAAAAGGGAAAAAAAAGAAAATGAAAGAAATTGGAAACCCATTCGGTGCTTAGGGTTTAAAGTGAGAACCCACTCATTTCAGCCCATTTCTTCATCATTTCCCATTATATTTTCAGAGCATTTCGAGAGAGAGATTGAAGGAAGAGGAAGAAGAAGTTGCTGCAGGTTGGAGGTTGAAGAAGGGAGGAAAAGCTCATGCAAGTGCAACCATGGAAAAATCTGGGTTCAACCTATCTATCTCTGGTTTTTAAGTCGGTTTGAGCTACACAAGAAGAACTAAGAGGTGAGGCCTGACTTTATTGAAAGGATTTTCTAACAAATTTCATGAAGGAAGCTTGAGCTAAATCTGATGTTAAGTTAATAGTTTTTTAAAAGGAAAACAGAGCACTGAATTTTCGTGCAAATCAGAAGGATTTCTGCTTTTCTCTGGTTTTTTGAATATTTTGGGGTGTACAGGTTGGATTAGAAGCTCAATTGGATATGGTTGGAAAGCTTATTCAATTTCCTATAACTTTCATGAAGAATTCGTGAGCCAAAAATGGATAGAAGTAGGCTTAATTTTAGGGGAAATGTAGAGGGTAGCAGAGAAGCATGAATCTGTATTCGCTGTGTTCAAGGGATTTCTGGACAAATTCTTTGGGAATCTCGTTTTTATTCCTTCAGGTAAGTTGTAGAGGGTTCCAAAATGAAGAGTTTGATATATAGTACATTAATTTTGGTCAAGTATTGAGAAAGTTATGAGTATTAGAAATTAGGGTGTTGAATCTAGAAAATCTGGAAAAAAAATGTGAAGTGTGATTTTATTTCTAGAATTTAGAATTCATGAGCATGGAAAGACAAGAAGATTTATAGTTCTGATGCTCAGTTTCGGTTGTTTGACAGGCTAAGAGAAAATAGGCCGAGTCTGCAGACCATGGAACTAGTCAAGACTGTGAGTGACAAAACAAATTTCAAAAATGATTTTTAAACTGTAATTTATGCTTAAATGGTTTACATGCTTGAATATGAACTTATGAATGATACATGATTTCTATGAATGGTTTCAAGCATAAGTTTTGAGCTTAGATTTTCTAATGAAGTTTATATACGAGCACGTGATTATTGACTTCCTAAAAAGTAGTTGAAACGATAACATTTAAGGTAAAGTATGTATTAGCGAGTACTGTTTAAAGATTTTCAGTTTTTCACGAGCAAGCCGAGTAAGCTTGAGTTTTACGAGAAATAAAGATAAGCAGGCATGTTTTAATATTTTTATGTGGTTTTCTGAGACTTTTATTGACTACATGACTGAGATATTGAGCCGAGGCTATATGGCACCGTGTGCACACAGGTTATATTCCGTTGTTGACGTTGAGTGTACTCCGTGACAACGATGTTGTCGGGAGTGCTGGGTCGGCCCGACTACGACAAAGATGATGGGAGTGCCAGGCACTGTCTCTTATACACATCTAGATGTGTATAAGAGACAGACATTTGAGAAAGCTTTTAGCGTTACACGTTTATGTTTAACGCTTTGATTGAACAGATTTATACGTTTAAAGGTTTATCACGTGTTCTGATTTGCAGATTTATAGTTTTAAATTTAGTCACTCACTGGGCTTCGTAGCTCACTCTTTCAAAATGTTTCCCCACTTTTCAAGTAGAGATCGAGCTCCCAGAGCCTGATAACTGCCAAAGTCTATTTTCTCCTAAAAGCTTCCAGATCAAGCTTCATACGTGGGTGGAGTTGTACATTGTGTCTGTTTATATTGTAAATATCTTTGTAAGAACTAGATAGTTTATGGTTGTGTAAGCACTAGATGCCGTGGTTGTGTAAACCCTAGTTGGATATGTTTTTGGTTGTGATATCTCTATCAGGTTATTTTCCAAACCAAGTTATGTCAGGACTGCACTTCATGTGTGTCTAAAGGTTTTCAGGGATTCCGCTGTGTTGTGTTACATGTAAAGTATTTTATATCTAAGATTAGTATGTTTATCAGGTTCAACGATTCAGCAGGGTCAATAGGTATCGTTAGAGGAGGACGACATCTCCCTGACTAAGCTAGTAGGTAGTCTGGGAGAGAGTGTGATAGGACACTTCCAAAGTGCCACGGGGCCGAGCATGCATGAAGCCTCACTTTGCAAACTAATGAAGGAGACTGTAGGATGTGTTGGCACATGTCATTCTCCCACTTACTATAAACACATTCTCCATTGACATTGATATTGACCTATGAAAGAAACCTTATGAAGGGAGGATACTTCTAGGTGCCACAGGTTGAACTTTTACGGAGAGCGTGAAAAGAAAAACGACATATCATATATATCTTTTTCCTCACAATAATTATTTTAAAACCTAGGGTTTATTGCTTAGGTAAATCTGGCTAATAACTTATCTAAATCCTTGTTAATTTGCCTAATATAATATTTATATTGGATAGCTTAACAATGTATGTTTATCACTTATTAAACACTTTTTAATAAATTTTAATCATCTTTTGCATGCTTATAAAATAATTGACTAATTCACCTTTTAGATCGATTCCCAGGAAGGGATGTTCCTTTATGATTAGCTTAAATACCCCATTCTAGACAAAACGTTCTTTAGCAAAGGTACCTTATCGTCAAATAATTTATAAAATCGATCTTTTATTCTCTCATTTTAATCCTATTAAAAGAAAAATAAAAAAAATAACCTATTTCTAATCTTATTAGAAATAATTTAACATGAAGTCTAATTGGATAAATTTTAAATTATTAAAAATTTAATTAGGACCTTATGTTTGCATGTAGTTCTTATTATAGATTTTAATCTAACTCATTAATCAGATAACATTTATATATTAATAATCCATAAAAACCTAGAACATATATTCCAATGACATTATATAAATATAGCTCTTATATTTACTAAATAATTTCATGTTCAATGTATTTTCATTTTCATTAAACAATATAACAATTATATTATTTCTAATGAAAACCATACAAATGCCACCATATGATATAACATTTATATTTATAAATGATGTGTTGTGATGCTTATATTATCATGAAACCATATAATATAACACTTATATTATGATGCATGAACTTGTTTATCCTAAGGTGGGATTTTAAACTATATGACATATATTATGCAACATACATTAATTTAATCCTACAATACAAGTAATAAAATGTAAATATATGACATATTTAACACTTATATTAAATATGATGCATGAACTTGTTTATCCTAAGGTGGGATTTTAAACTATATGACATACATTATGCAACATACATTAATTTAATCCTACAAGACATGCATAAAATTTAGACTAATCAGCAAAATAGACCGAATTTGACAACCCTAAAAATAAAACTAATTAATATAATCTAAATTCTTGAATTTAATTAATAAAAATAAAAAGGAAGAAAATTGATACAAAACTGCATGAGTGCACGGATGGAAGAAAAACTGCCAGAGTACCCTTCCATGATGTATAAACAATGACGGATGACAATAAAAAACTTTTAACATACAAAAGATGACGGATGACAGAAATCTACGCAAAAACCTCTTGGGTTTGCACTTTGAAATCTATCTTTCTAGCTCTGTTTTGGGCCTTTTTCACATCAAACACTTTGCCACAAACAAATGGACTTACAAACTCGGTTACAGAATTAAAAGGCCCAAAACAATGGGCCCTTACATTGATTCATCAATGGAGAACTATAATCTAAATGCTGAATTCTAAATTATCTATTTTGTAAACCCAACATTCATAATACAGAGAACAACCCCAAATTTCTCAATTTTTCGATTCCAAAATGAAAAAAAGGCACAATTTGGCTCTGATACTAGTTGAAGGGATCGAATCCGAATGTGGAAGCGTGTGAACACCGGTGTCAATGATTTCAATTTTGAAAAATCAAGAAAAATAGATAAAAACATGAAAATATAGGATAAATATTCTAAAGCATGCTAATATAAGGAAAGAAATCTTATTCTTGAAGATTGTCTTCTATGTATTTCTTTCCCATATGAACTCTCATGAATTCTTCCTCAAATAAGACCCTATAGGACACTATCACTAGTGTTACCTTGCTATCTGCATGCAAGAACCAGATGATGAAATCCAAGCTTCTAAAGAGGGAATGGGTTTTACAAAAGAATTTTGCTGCAAAAACCTTTTTAGAGTGAGAGAGATTTCTTGGGAGTATTGAAAGTTCTTGTAATGATGTATCATCATTATCTCACTTATCTGCAAAATTTACGATTAAAAAAAGAAAAGTTAATTGGAGGAGGAGTTACAAGTTACAATTCCCCCCTATTAACTATGGATAACTCTCCCTCGGAATTATCTTTTATTTAGTTTTATATTAAATATAATTTAATATATAATTAGATAAATAATATTAACTAATTAACAATTAATTAATTGATTGATTAATTGAATATCATATATTTAATTATACTTTAATTATATTCAAATATAATCCTCTCTCATAACTTATAGTTTTAATATGAATCTCATTCACATTAATTCTAACTTATAGTTTTATATGAATCTCATTCATATAAGTAATATTTCAATCTTATTCAAATATCTCTCTCTTATATTGTAAAGATTAATTTTGAATATTGTAAAGTTTAGTTTTGAATCTCATTCAAAATTAACTTTATATTAAATGTATCCATATACATTATATTAATTACATCTTATACAATTAATTTATATTCCCTTATTGAATTTGAACAATTCAAATTAATCCAAAACTAAATCATTCTTGTTTTATCTTTAATGAGCTAGCAAGGGGACCTAATGGACCTACAAATTAAAAGCTCTAGTGATACAGAATTAATTAATCAAACTCTTTGATTAAATTAATTTATATTAATTAACTGTGGGTCACTCCACTAATTACCTAAGTGTCTACTGATGTAACCATTACCAGCAAGTCAACCCTTCACAAATTGCTTGTAATCACAACTAGGTCAAAGTATCGTTTTACCCCTGTAATTATCTCTAACTCCTTAAGTATCACCGATCTCTTTAATGAACAATCAATTTATAGCCCAACTATAAACTAAATCCCTCTCAGACCAATGAAAAGGTAGACATTATTGTTCAAGATTCAGAATCAGCCCCTAAGAGAGCAATTTATCTACTTACTCTCAAGACAGGAAGAAGTGAATTTCTTCTTGTATAGTTATGTTCTAGCTCCATACTTGGGAAAATTCCTAAGATGGTAGGTTTATTGAGTCAAGAAAATTGGTCACTCTCACCCATACAGATCAAAGGACTGTCTTCATAGACATAAGTTCATAACTCACTCAAAATTGAGATTGGGTTACTAATGGTCATCATATAAAATGTTAATCTCTTCAATCAATGGTGTTATAAAGAGAGATTAACTATTTCGTAGTTCGGTCTTATACAAAATCTTTGTATAGGATACCTCCATTCACATATTTCCACATGAACGATGTGGATCACATCGTTTATAACATTTACAAAATGGGTCTATCTGTAGTGTCATCAGGATAAAGAACCTAACTTTATCCATATAGATTATTACTTGAACATCTATATGTCTTCCACATGTGTTAAAGTTACATAAAATATCTTGAATCTTAGTTTATTAGATTGATTTAATGCAATGTAAATGTCAAATAGTTTTTTATTAAATAATTCGTATATAAAATTTACAAACTAAGAAAACCATGAGATTTAAGACTCCAATTTCAAAAGAAAGTAAGAAGATTGTAAAAATGGATGACGAATGTCATGTTAAGAGGTCAGAAGCAGGTCAAGCTGACATGTCAGTAAGGAGAGCCACGTCTGTCCTCCAGAGAAATTTCTGTCATGGGATTGTTATTTTAGATTTAATTGGGCCTACTGGAGCATCCTTATAGAATTTTTATTACTAACCATTCTTTAAATCGTCCCAAAATTATGGTAGAATCATGTATAAATTGTATACTCCCTATTGAACAAAAATATGATTTCTTTAAAAAAAATATATGTTATTTTAATATTCATTGATAAAAATAAAGTTGAAAGGAAAGAAATGATAAATTTAGGATAGTCTGTTATCTTTCAAGTTAGTTGTTATGTTTGCTTCAACACCACAACTACTCTATTTTTGTCAATAGTTTGCTCTTTAGCCTTACTTCTAAAATTTGTTTCTTTAACAAATTTATTTTTAGAAAATTTTTCCCAAATACCTTACTTTTGTGATTATTTTCAAGAACTACATCATTCTTGAACTTACTTCCAAAAATGGGGAAGAAGTTGAGAAAGTTTTTCTCCCAAATTTCTAGAATATTCAAACCTTGAGTTGAGATTCTTATGCATGATTATGGGATCAATAAGGCTCGTTGGCAATTTGGTATGCAAAATGGAAACTAGACCTAAAGCTTGGGGAATAAAAATGTTTTTATTTTATTTTATTTTATTGAAATGAAGCATTGAACTGAAAGAAAGAAGAGAGAAGAGATAGAGCGAAAATTTAAATTTAAAAAAAAAAAAAAAAGCTCCCGCCACTTATTCATTATCAAGTCAATGGCACATCCCCCTTCCCCTCTTGAACGCACCGTCGCTTCTGCTCTCCTCCTCCTCTCCACTTCGCCGCCTCCTCCGCCCTCTCCTCCGCCACCTACGTATGAAGATATTCAATTTTCTCTCATTTCCTAATCTTCTGTTGTACGATTCTATCTGATCGTCTTTTTTATGTTTTGCTTTCAACCTTTGTTTCTCTGTTTTCTTGGCTGTGTAGACCGATTTCTCAAGATGAATGGCTGTTTGCGAACAACATTATTGGAGGAAAATGCTCCACATAGATTTCGCCGTTTTGTGATTATTCCAACTCTTCCTCTTCCATACTCACTGTATCAGATGAATCGTCCGAGACTCGAGCGAAGGAACCGTTGTTGTTTTCTACCCCGCCTTGTCTCGATGAGCTAAAGCTTACTGTAATGGTTCTCGCTCTTACCTCTTTTGTTTACTTTCTCTTTCTTTTACGTTGTTTGTTTGTTTAGGTATTTTACGCTCTGTTTTTGTTTTCGCACTCTCTGCTGTGTGTGATCCTTACGCCTTGGTTTGAGTAAAGGAACTATTGATTTGGTTCGGCGTTTAGGATTTTTCTTTTTTCATTTGAATTAGTTTCTGCTGGATGAGTTGAAGTTAATCGTATTCTGTTACTGAGACTGGTAGCCGAATTTAGTTTGCATTCGATTATGCTTGGCTTATTATTTCCTTTTATTACCGATGTTTGGCTATCGGATCCTTGTTGTTTCTTCTTCGGTATCAACTTCAATCTGATCAGAATCTTGAAAACTCTACTTCCTCCTCCTGATTACTTACCTATCTGTCACTGAATTTCAATTACATGGATTCCGAGTCACAATACTTCGATCGATGAAGCGTTTAGTTGCTGATTAGTAAATTCTTTGTTGATTTTGAGTGTATAACTCTTCAAAGTCTAACGAATTCCTCACAGGTCGTGAGAAAGAGTCGTTCGAAGATAATACGGATTTCCGAGAAGTGGAATCTCAGTTCTACAGACGATGTTACCTTATCTTCAGACTCGGCGTTCTCGGAGACAACTTCTTGTTTGTCAAGCAGCTCAAGCGTGGTCACAAGCGCGCCGATCCATCGCTTGGTTGCAAGAGCAGAGAAGAAGTTAGAAATGATCCGTCACGCGTGGAGGAAAAAGCAGGTGGTATCGGCTCATATGCGACGGCGTGCGGAAGCCATTCTGAGTTACCTCTCCGGTGGCTGTTCGTCTGAGGTGAAAATACGGCAAGTGAATGGAGACAGCCCTGACACAAGCAAGGCTCTCAGAATGTAATTAGTAATTCATTATTCCCTCTCCCAACTCCTCACCACGTTGGCTCTAAAGTCATGCTTTTATCCAGTGCCTTCCAATTCTCTCACATTTACTGTACACGGTAGGATCATCTATGCCCTCGGATTAATCACACCTCTCATCATAATTTATAATGCATAAGGTTTAAAGATAGAAATTGGGAATGAATTTAATCAATGCTTTCATATGTGCGTTCAAATACTAGGCAATGAATAGATCCATATTTTGAAGGTTATTAGTATCAGTTTTATGTTAATATAATTGATTTGGGTCTTGTTTCACCTTCTTTTGGCGGGCTGTTAAAACTGGAAGAGATCAAAAGATCCGGAACAGGTGGGCGTCAAAATCCCTATATGTACAAGGTACAACACACTCTCAACTCCCTGCAGTTTCCTCTCTAATTGATGGCTTCAAAGCAAGCAAGTCCAATAAAACCCATTATTAGTTTTCACAGATATACTGACCAAAATTTCCAGTGAAAATTGAACATGTTTCTTTGCTTTCCATTTCCCTCTTTTGCAGATTGCTTGACAAACTCCGAGTTAATGATCCGTTCATTTATTGCCTGAGCCGTATTGATTCTCAAGCAAATCCAATTGATTGGGAAGTTTTGATTAGGCCTGCTTTGTAAGCAAATTAAGTATCGTAGAGTAACATAGGATACTAGAATTGATTAAAGCTTCATACGAAACATATGGCTTTGAAGTATAGATCTTAGCTTCATTTTAGAATCTCTCCATATCATTGATTAATTCAGTTATGTGATATAGGTATAATCTTGTACTATAAGCATCGACCCCCTTGTGATTATGGGTTATTTTCTTATACATAAGTTTGAATATTTTATAATCTGTGTACAATTTAATCTTAGTTAGCTTGAGTTTGTAATGTCAAAGAAGAACAAGAATTCTCAGTTCTGTGTAGAAACAAGTCTTCCATCATACAAAGAAGAAACAAGTTCTAACGAAAACATAGCCAAAACATGCTTTCCACTAATTGTGGTTTAGAACAATGGAAAACATTTTTGTTAAACAATCCAACTTCTAAAGCAACTGTTTGATATATATGAGTATTATTTGGGAGCCTAAGATCTAGGCTGGAACAACTATAACATTGTCCAAAATAGGGCCACACAAATGCCCAAAGTCATGAAGCTTGGTGTGATAATAAGCACTGTAAAATGTAATCCTTGTGCTAACTGAAACTGCTTGGAACTTCAAACTTGCAGTTTTGGACCTTCCAATCCCTCTAGATATGAAAGGAACTTTGATGGCTTGTTGAGCAGCAAAAGCTTGGACATCCATGGAGCCATGGCATCCATTTCTGGCATCTCCAATGGTGAAGGTCAAATTATAAAACTTTTTGGGGACTGTTCGGATTATTTGGGCAATGGCACTTTCTCGTCCTGCAACCAATTCAATGGCTGCATTCCCTGAAGGGACAAAGAAATGGCCTCTGTCGATGTATTTTATAGGCTTGAGAGACTCAATGATCCAGCCTGGAAGTGGAGAAATGTGATCAGCTTGCAATGGAGGAAGGAGTATTCCATTGTTGAAGCTCTTTATCACATGAGGTCCAACTTCAAAGTTTCCATTCAACAAAAGGTTACCTGCAAACACAAATATCCCTAGATTAAGTAACTTGGACAAACAAAAGATTTAGGTACCATTTGATTAGAAAATGCATCAGGTAGAGATAGTTTTCAAATTTTGACCAATCTTTAGAAATCAAATGGACAAAAATATAATTATACTTAAATCATTGGCCTAACAAAACATAGATTATAAAAACAAAGAAATCTCAAAGAAAATGGCCTCATATTTTTCATTAACCAACGAGCTCCACCATATTATTGGTAGCAGGGGTGTAATAGATTCAGAACCGAACCGGACCTAAAGAGAAACCGCACCGCTCAAACCACTCAATCAGGTTTGTCCAGTTTGATTCTTTACCTAATGAAGGTATGTGCCATAATAAAAATCCAACACTCCCCCATGTCGAACTCACCACCTTGAGTATATAGGCACACTTCTAGTAACAAACCTTGTGGAAACACTATTTAAAAATATTATCGATGCTTATTACATATAATATCGGTTGATTTGGTTTGTCTTTTTATTTATTTTTCTTTTCTGTCTAACCCAAATCCGACAAAAAGAATTCAATATTATATGATTTCAATCAAAACTTCCAAACCAATCGGTTTCAACTCGAAACGGTGAGCAATGACAATCGGTTTAATGCAGCTTTTTCGATTTTCATGTTTTCATTTGCACCTTAATTGGTAGACTATTATGTCAATTCATGAATGTAACATAAAGTACAAAGACATTTCTTTAGTTAACCTCTTGTGAGAATATAATTAGTTTAGTTATGCACAGATTGATAAGTGAGTACAAACTTTTACTTTACTAATGAGGAGTTAAAGATATCTTACCAGGAAGGCGACGTAGAGGTAACATCTCTTTGATGAAAATGAGATCCAAGAGGGGACCACAAGTGGGATCTTCCTGAATACCAGGGTTATGAAAAGTGACCTTCACAACATTCCTATTAGCCCTAAAAGTAAAGGCATAAGTATCACCTCCATTGCTATACAGTGTCTGAATAGAAAGGTTAGCTGATTGACCCCCAATTTCAATTCTCAACACTTCATCTTGTGCGCAGGTCCTTGTGGCTCCAAATGACAGTGTATAAATGGAATGCCATCTTAACTTCACCATTTGTGAGATTGAAGCCTCGTTCCCCAATCTCGCCGCATGGGTCCCACGAGGAATTGGAAAGTAAAATCCACCTGGTTGGGGCCCACCTGATACATATTCAACGAGGCCATTGATTTCCCATTTTGGGAGGGAATATTTGCCTACAATCACTGTTTTGTTTAAGTTTGATCCGTGTGGTGGAGTTTCAAAGTCACCATTTGGGAGAAGACCTAAAGAAAAAACAAACATAAAAGGAGATTGTGTTAAGAAAGGGAGAAATGGGATTTTAGAATAAGACTGTCATAAGTATTCAAGAATTTAAAAAATAAATAAATAAATAAAAATAAAACACATACAAAATTCTCTGTTTAATCAACCGTAGGAAATAACAATAGAACCAATTTAGTTGATAATAGAAATGGAGGAAGAGTAAGAGAGTGATTTGGGCTTACCATCAAGATAGTGATAAGTATGACGAGGAGCTGGAGAAACAGAGACACCAAAGATTGTGAAAATGAACGAAGAAATTAGAACCAAATTACCCAAACTTCCCATTCTCTCCTAAAATTTTGTTTGGGAATTGGAATTTCAAAGATGTTTTCCTCTCAATTATCTCATCTCTCTCTCTCCATTATATACACACATTTACATTTAAATAAATGGTTGATAATTTAATTTGGAAGTCAAAAAAAGAGGAAAAAAAAAAAAAAAAAAGTAAAATCCACAAACTCCAATGCACCATTTTCTAAACCTCTTTGCCGCTTAATCTGCCGTCAGTGTGTTTCTCTCTCATTCATACCCTCGTCAAATTGTCAATGTATAGGTTAACTTAGTTGTCTCTGGACTAATTTACCAAACAATCTGTCTCATCTTACCATATTTAAAGGATGTTTGAAGTAAAAAATAGAATAAAGAGTTCCAAGAAATTATGAAATCTAGAGAGTTATGAACTATTAAAATAATAATGTAAGAAGTTGATATAATATAAAATTATTTTTGTTTAACACTGAGATCTACAAATTCCTTAGACCAAACAAAGAGTAAAGCTCTCAACTCCTCAACTTCCTAGTCAAACACATCTTTAGATGTCGGAAAAATTTGTATGATGTTAAATCTTAGGTAGGTAGCTATTATGAATTGAACTTATCTACTCATGACTCTTTATTAAATTCACTCATATTTTAATACATTACTAGATTATAGATTACTTTTATTCATCTGTCTCATGTCATTCTTGGATACTTTTATGACTAGTGATAGATGTAGATAAAAACTCTTGGATAGAATATTGAGTAAAAGTTAGTGAATAAATTCGGTCATAAGTTTGTAGTTAAAAACTTTAATTACCATTTTAGAGATTTGTTAAATTAAAGAGAGTGTAGCTAGCATAATATGAAGGCCCTTAATATAATTGTTGCTTACATCCAACAACCCTAAATTGTCACCTGCATTATTTTATTCTACTTTAATAATACAATTTCTTGGAAAATCCATTTCCCTTTCATGTTAGAGATCCATCTTCAGTCTCTAGAATTTTGAGTTTTGGTTTTTCTCCAAGATAAGTGCGTGGAGCCCACATGAGCTTTAATTGATTGCCATAAGAGACTGAGATTTCTTGCTTTTTGAAATATGTAATTTTCTGAAATATAGTGCTCCATCTTTAGATCTCTCTTTATATTTTTTTTTCTTTTAATTAAAATATATATTTTGTACCTTCAAAAAGCTTCCTCGGTAAAATAGTGCAATAAAGAATGGTTGGTGTCCACTGTTCCATTAACTCTATATGTTGAGTGATTAGAAGAAGAGTAGTTGACCTATAATAGAGGAATAAACTCTTGGTATGGTAGACAATGAAAACATATAAATTATTGTTTGAAGAGACGTGTTAGACCCCTAATATTCGAAGCTTATGGCATGGCAAGAGAGCCATGTCTGAGGGGCGAGGAGTACGCCCAAGACTGACTAGAGATTAGCCAAGACAACACGCCCGTAGTGTCATGCAAGCTGGCACACCAGGCTGACAAGATGTTAGCTAGACACCGAGTGTGGCGTGGACAGGTGGCCTATGCCTCGTACTTTAGAAATTAGCACGGGCACTCCTTGCGTAGGAGATGCACGGGACGGTACTAAGAGTGGCAGTCACATTAAGTCTGTAAATGTCAGGCACAACCGACAGAGGGTGCATCCACGACCCTATTGGAGTTTGGTTCGTGGAGGAACTAATGTAAGTTCTCTGTGATCCCCCTGGACAACTTTGACATAATTCTAGGAATGGAATTTCTAGTGGAGGCAAAAATATCCCTAATGCCTTACCTCAATGGGGTGATGGTCAATGATGAGACCACCCAAATGCTTTATTAGAGTGGCATCGATCGATTCGAGTGCGACAAGGCTTCACTTTGCCCCGACCGGGCCAACCAAGTCGTAGGAGAGGCTTGAAATAGTTTTCATGTATTTCTTCCACATTTAGCATGAGCGCCCTCAGGAAGTCCAAGTGAATGAACAGCTAGGATCGAACCTTCATGGACCTTAGAAGGTTCAGAGTAGAGACGCCCAGATAGAGGGCTCATTCTATCAACAGTCTTGTGAGGTACAGACACAAGGATGCTGGGAACGTTGGTGAGAGTTGACGGTGAGACCACCAGAAGAGGATAGACCCAAAGAGGACGTTGGCTAACTCAAGCGGGGGAGGTTTATTAGACCCTTGATATGCGAAGCATATGGCATGGTGAGAGAGCCATGTTCGATGGGCGAGAAGTATGCCCAAAGCCAATTAGAGGTTAGACAAAACAACAAACTTGTAGTGTCATGCGAGTTGGCGCACCAGGCTGATGAGAGGTTAGTCGGACACCAGGCACACCGTGGACAGGTGGCCCACGCCTCGTGCTTTAGAGGTTTGCACGGGCACTCCATGCACAAAAGGCACACGTGAGGGTGCCAAGGCATGCGCTAACACTAGGGCGAGCAAAGCATGCGACACACATGCATTGGCGCACGACACTAGACACAGGCCCCATCACGAGCACCATTAGGCACACCGCAGCACAAGAATGTGCAGCATTGGGTGCGCACATGCCAAACAGACGCATGGGCATACGAGGCGTGCACTAAGCAATGAGCAATAGGCACGCATGTACAAGGCGGAGCACAAGAGGTGCAACCGACGCTCACCTGGTAGTCACGAGTGGGCAGTGCACTTAAGTGCACACTAGATTGAGGACCCATTAGAAGACTACCAAGGCATGGCGAAGCCCATGGATGAACATGGGATGAAGCGTGTACGGATAGAGGAGATTTCCAAAGGGAACTACCTACAAAGTAGGATCAGGAGAGTGACCCTACAATCTAGGGTAATGGTGTCCTAAAAATAAGATGTGGGAAATGGAACTAAAATGAAGAAGTGTGTGGGCATGTCCTTCATAAAAGACTAGTTTAGGAGTATAACCATTAGATCCAAAATTGTCTTATCTTTTTTCCTATAAATCTTACAGGGTGATTTTGGATATTTGATTTAAACTATACTTGGCCTCACAATGCTTGCACCTAATGTACAAAAAAATTTTTGCCCTAAGGTTTGACTCAGCTTGATGATCTATTATAAGAGTGATCAACTTGAATCTTTTAGGCTCAAACTAATCTTGAAATATAACTTTATTCGAGTGCATAGGGGTAACATTTAGTGTATTTAATGAACTAAAGATCGATCAATTCAACCTTTTGGGCTCGTACCAATCCTGAAATTGTAAGGTTGAACTTGGCATGATTTTAATTCGTCGTCATAATGCCTGCCTCATACTAACATACTTAAAAGTGATCAATCCCAACCCACTTAGGCTCGAACTATTCCTAGGTCATACTTTACTTGACCTCGTAAGGTTGCACTTAGTGATAAAAATTTGTTGTTGTGATGTTTGACTTGGTTTAGCAAATATAGAGTGATTAGTTCAAACCTTTTAACCTCGAACAAATCCTAAAATCACACTTAGTCTTATAAAACAAACTTAGTGTGATTTGATGCCTCTACTAGGCATGTTTTGGTGGATTTAAACAAAAGCTTTCATTTTTAGCATCGGATGACAAGCAGAGACATGGCATTGGGGGGAAACTCACTTATCAACACATGGAAACTTGAGATTGAAGGGAACATGGTGAATTGGAAAATTCTAGCTTGCGAATTTTTCTCAGCATGTGGATGATTTGGGCTTTAAATTTTGTAGCATGTTAAACATCGATCCATTTGGATTGACTAAAGAAAAGAGCTTTTTAAAAAAGTCATTTATTTTAACTCTTTTGATAAAGTTGTTTAAAATACATTTTGATAGTGTTTCAAAAGCTATTTTGAGTAAGTTTCCAAACATTTCAATTTTATTCAAAATGACTTATTTTAAAATTTACACATTTGAAAAGTTAAATCAAACACACCCTTCGGTACTCGAGAAAATTAATTTCTTTGGACTTTGCATTACCTTAACAAACCTAAGATGACCCTACATTTGGATTTTCTCCTCCTTAGCCTCGGCCAAGCTAAGGCTCTTTTCTTCTTTTATTTCAGCCTTGCAATATACTCCTTGATGTTTTGAAGTTTTTGTTGGTCCTCGACCTCGGCCTCAACCTCAGTCTAATTCATCATCTAGACGTGATGGTGGATATTTTTAGCCTCTTTGTACTTAGAGTCGGTCTCAACCTTCATATGCTTACAATTAGCCTTAGGTGGCTTGTGAACATTTGCTTGTGGATTCACCTTTCATCAACAAGATTGAGCCTTGTAAGGATTTGTTCAATTATAAGACATCAACGCAATTATGGTGGAGATCATTGGCCTTTTACTGCTTAAAGTCGACCTCCGCCTTCTTATGCTTAAAGGAAAATGTCTTTTTGGTTTCAAGTCTTGAATTTAATTTCTCTTTGGTCCCTGAATTTCAAAATGTTACACTTTTAGTCATTGAGTTTTGAGTTTGATTTCAATTTAGTTCATATATTTCAAAATGTTAGATTTTTACCCATGAAATTTGAAATTTGTTTCAATTTGGTACTTAGATTTCAAAATTGGATGCAAAAAAATGAAATGGAATTTGCATGCGTGTCTCAAACTTTTCCCTTTTGCAGATTTAACAAAATCATGGCCTCGTCCAAGCATTAAAAGAGTAAAAGTTTAAAATACTCTATGCTATTGATATACTCAATATCGAGTATATTTGTTAAGTGATATACCTTATGTTGAATATATATAGATGATATACGATTGAAGTACTTCATTTTAACTATATTAGTTAATCAAACATTTATTGATTGGCGTTTGATACACCCATGTTTTATATTTGATGTACACTTGATACACTTGATTGACATACTGTTGATAAACTTGATAATAGTGCACTTGACTGATATACACTGGATACACTACTGATATACACTTGACTGATATATTTGATAATGATGTGTTTAACTGATATGCTTGATATACTTGTCAATCATGCACTTGTTTATACTACTGATAAACTTGATAAACTTGATACACTTGATACACTTGATTTGTATATATGATAATTATACACTTGACAGATAATCTGTTAATCAATTTGTCAATCATTCACGTGTAAACTTGATATACTTGATTGAGATACTATTGATAAACTTGATAATGATGCATTCTTTTATAATGCCAATATAATTAATTGATATTCTACTAATACACTCGATTTATATATTGTTGATACACTTGATAATGATGCACTTGATTGAGTAGATATACTTTATAATAATACACTTACATCATAAAAAAAAATGGAGTTCTCCTCCCCCCAGCACATCATTCTTTCACACAAGCACTCCTCTACACCATCTTTCGTCGCTCATTGCTCCACTTGCCTGTTGTTTACCTCCATCGACTATCACACGTCCAGTCGATGGTCGTTGATCACTATTCACCACTTTTCTCCATCTCTATCTTTCTTTTCTCCAACATCTATTTTTCACTAACTAGCACTGTTCCACGTCGTCTCTTATCGGCCACCGCTCCACCTCCTCCCTACTGACCTCCCTTGACCATCGCATGTCCGTTCGCTGTTTTTCTCTCTCTATCAATTGATTATTTATGGCAAATATGGAATAAAAATAATTATAATTCCAGATTTTGAAGATTTTTCCATATTTAAAAAATAACAAATATGGGTGATATACCTACAAAATGTCATATTCAAATTGCTACCCATTGCAATTTTTCTTTTATTAAATACTTACCCTAGTCTCTGATTTTAGTATATTAATTAATTCAAAGTAATCATAAAGTCAAATTTTAAAATTAATTTTAATAGTATTAAAAAAATGGTAAAACTTAATTAATTTAATATAATTTTTTAAAATGAATTAATACACATCAATCCAAGATACTAGAAATAAATATTTAGTGCAAAATTGAATTTAAAAGTATAAATTTTGAAATTTATCGATTAAGTTGAATTAAAATTAAAATTTAAATGATAAAATTGTAACATCCTAGAAGTTAGAGACAATTTGAATTCGATCCAGAATTTAAAATCTAAAAATACAATCTTTTAAAATCTAACTAGCGAATAGGAAACTAGACTCATTTTGTAAAACTTAAAATTTCATGTAAGAATGGATGCACTTCAAAAATTTTGGAGTAACATAAATAAATAAGTAAATACCGCCGGGGGCTTCCTTTCTCTTTTCTCGAATTTCCGTCTGACAGTAGGTTCCACGCACGTGACCATACAACAAAATCCGTCCGAAACTGGCGTGGCTTTTCATTACCGTCAAACTCCAAATCATCCGCTACAATCAAAACCACTGTAACTTCTGTACTAGTTTTTTAAAGGCGACACGTGTATATTGTTGACTTTTGAGTAGAGCTTCGTACGAATTACGGAGAGAATCCACGTGACACTTAAAGAACACAGAAACAGTTGATTGTGTTCTGAAAACGGAAACCGACCTGCTTCCTCCGTTATTTCCGGCGCACCGACTGAGATGGCTGTCTTTGTCTTGTCACTATTCAAATTTGGGAAATATTCTTTTTTAGTATTTGAATTTCAAAATCGGAATACATTTTATTATGATTTGTTTGATTTAACTTTTTCGGTAGAGTTGACAAAATTTTCTGTGGGTCCTTTTGGGATTCCGTCCCGGTATAGAGAATCCCTAATTTGATTGAGGATGGGTCAAATCAGGGACCTCTTTAAGATCCCGACTCCGTCCCCATTAGATCTTTAAATATTTTTTTATGTATATAATTAGATTTTTAAATATTCTATATATATATATATATATATATATGAAGTAGTTAACTTTTTTTAAATTTAGCTTGGTTTTTAATTTAGTTCAATCTAAGTCCAACTAAAATGTCTAAGCCTAGACCAAAGACATTTTTTTTTTTTTTTTTAAAAAAAAGTTTCCATAGAAAAATAGAAGGGAAAATGGGGAATGGGTCTCCAAGGGACCTGTTTCCCAAACGGGAAATCTCCGTTGCCATCCCTGTCTTGAAATGGCGGGGATGGGGATAAAATCCCCCATTGGGGACGAGGATGGGGGAGGGTACCGACCTCGTTGCCAACCCTACTTTTCAGGCGTGTTTGGCTTCGGAAAATTTTCAAACTTACTCAAGATTGTAAATATTTACGTCTATAAAAATATCAAGATTTCGATTTTATGAAAATATTAGTAAAAATGTTCATATCAATGAAAATTTTAAGAAACTTTATGGATATTAATGGAAATTATAGTGTGGTTGAGTCATACTATAATTGTCCATTTTTTATCATTATGTCTATCAGGTAAGACAATATTTAGATGTATATTATAAAATATTTATGTAAATGTCAATGTGAGAACAATTTTTTTTAAAAAAAATGAAAAAATAATTATAAAACAATATCAAATATTAGAAACTAATTACAAGACATGAAATATTTGGATATAAAATAATTGTAAATTGTTTACTATAAAATGAAATAATTACAAAAATGAAAATCATAACATTAAACTAACATAACATAATAACATAATAAGAATAGAAAAATCATAACACAAACATAAAACGTTAACCACAACATAAAGAAAAAGAAAGAAGAAAAATAAAACTCTACAAATAGATTGAGTTGGAGAGAAAATGAGAGGAATATTAAAGAACACACATTATTTCTAGTTTGAGATAAAATAATGTGAAAATTCAATGAAATATATTTAAATGAAAATGAAATAATATATTTTATATCGTAAAAGAGAAAAAAAAAAAAAACATTAACTGTACTTTCCTTAATTAGCATAGCTAATTCCTTAAAAAAATTGAAATTTCAAAATTTTGATAGAAATTTCGAATTTCGAAAAATTGGAAAAAAAATAAAAATTCAATTTTGAACTACGATCGTACCGTAAATCTTCTATACTTCTTTCCTTTAGTAAGTGACATGTGATATGCTTGGTACAATTTTATTTACATATATGTTTTATATGGGCCCACATATATTTAAAATTAACGTTTTTACCACACATATTTAAAACTAACGTTTTTACCATTTGTTCCCTCTCCATCAACCCATCTCTCTCTCAACTTTAATTTAATATTATTTGTCTCATTTTCTTTTTAATTAATTTCCTACTATTCACATTCTTTTTTTTTTTTTGAAAAACTTTTATTCTCAACACAATTTCACTCTTCTATCCTTTCACACTCTCATCTTCCTCTTCTCTACTATTTTCTTTATCTATTTTCAACACGTTTTTTCAATTCACCCTCATCACCACTAATGCCTCCGTTATAAACTCCAACAATTATCGGCAGCGACCATCTTACCAACTTTAACAATCATTATTTTAAAATATTAGTTCATAGTATTTTATAGATATCGTTTATAGTAATTTGACATTAATAAAAACATTTTTAACTTATAATAAACAAAATAACTTATATATAAAAATATTTTGAAAAGGAGTTGCTAAACACATGAATGTTTATTTTAAATAGCTTTGATCAAAAGTGTCTAGATGAAATGACTTTTTAAAAACATTTTTTTCTAAGTTAATCTAGAAAAATGTTTGTATCGTGACAAAAAGATAAGTATGAATTGGAGTTTGAGAGATGGAAGGAAATTATTAGACATATCTATTAGATAGATGATTTGGATGAATGTTTATGTAATTTTTTTGTGTGTGGACTTGACCATTTGTTGGTCCATATCATATATAATTTTTTTTTTTTTTTTTTGAATCATATAATTGTGAAGAAGAATGTGGCTATCTATTACATATTTTTTGTGACAGCCATGTTACATGACCATTAATAGGGCCATTATTGTACATTACATTTTGAGGATATTCCACTTACTATATAAATCCAAATTTGTGTTGTTCCAATGAATCTAGTATAATTTTGTCCAACTTAACCAGAAACGTTATATGTACAAATTTATAAAATGATTGCTTAAATTACAATATTTTTTAAATATATGATCCAAAAGTAAACCTGAAATCCCGTTTCCCAAAACTCCCAACAATACATTACTTGAAAAAAAATCAAATAAAATACAATCCATAATTTATTAAAAAAAATATATGTAGAATAATTTAATAAAAAAAGGTTTCAAAAAAAAAAAAAAATAATCACCATAAAAATAAATTAATTGTCAGGAAAACTGCACCAGATATCTTGGACATATGAACTCAACTCAATACCCCAAACACAGGCTTCTTAACTCACAAAACAACTATGCACTTCAAACACAGAAATATGAACTTCAAAGATATATAAACTTCATATACCTATGAACTCAACTCAACACTTCAAATAGTCTCTTAGAGTTTTCAAAATTAAAATGTATCATTTTATGTCGTGTTTAGTTTAAATTTTTAAGTGTTTATTATTATTTTTAGAATATGTGATATTATTATATAACAAAAAGGAAGATCCCACAATCTGGGATCAAGATATCAAAGCAACAAAGCACAAGCAAAGACAGGGCATCAAAACCAAAACAAAGCCAACAAGATAAGACCAGAACAAAACCAACACATAGACGTCACAAACCATCAAGAGGAAAGACAGAGAAAAGAACCCAAAACCCCATAAACTAGGGGTTACAGGAAAATAGAGAACAACGTGAAGTTCAAAAGGAAAAAAACATCCGTACACACACTAGATAAGACCAAGAAGGTCAATCCGCTAAGAAGTAGCACGAGCACGAACCGTAGAGACCATAAGATGAACTAGAGCAGACACTGACCTCGATCGACCTCCATGCGGCACCGATTATGCTCCTGCCAGATGTAGTATATGGACACACACCAAAAAATACGGAACAACTTACTACGCATCCCCTGACCCAACCCCACTCAGCACAACCAACTTAACTCTACATCCCAACCAGCCACCCGATGCGTCGAACCCAACTGACGCAACACACTAGATCACACCTCTCTCCCAAACCCACACTCAAAAAATAAATGATCCCGCGACTCCATACCTCCCCCACACAGAAACACCCCCCTCTGACAACACACCCCAACTCCTCAACCAATCTTGCGTACCCAACCTGTCCCTCACTATTAACCACGCATAGAAAGAGTGACACGGAATACCACCCCCCGCCCACAAAATACCAACCCAAGACACCCTAGGACGACGAGGACGTATACTCTCCCAAGCACTAACGATAGAAAATCGACTACTAGCATCCGGCACCCAAACCTAATAATCCTCTCCCCTCACCATAGGCCCCACTGCCTGGATAAATCCTAAAATCTCAAGTAGCTCCCAAGACTCTGTAGGCCACCTCCAACCTCCCTCACCATCCAAGAACTCCGACAATTGTGCTTTCAAACTACTCCTTGCATCATGAACCACCATAGACCCGGACACCGTCATGAATCAAAATCGCGCTCCCCGGTAGCCAAGGATCCACCAAACAAAACAAGATCGCCCATCGCCAATCATCAAATGAACCGGATGCTTGAATCTATCTCTACTTCGCAAGATAGCCCTCAAGCACCAAGACCTCTCAACCTCAAGACCTCTCAACCTCACTCCAAACAGCCCACAATGACCGCCCACGCAAAACATACACCTCCACCCACGCCACCCAAAGTGACCTTGATTTAATTAAGAGAAGCCAGAGCAGCTTCATAATAGCAGCCGGTTCCAAGAGGCCACATGCTTTACACCCAACCCCCCTCTCCTAATGACAAGCACACCTTTATCCCACGCCACCCGTCCACCATCTCGACTCACAACACTACCCTTCCATAAATAACTACATAACAGACAATCAAACCTCATGAGTTACATATGCAGGCAACACGAATATGCTACACCAAAAAACCTGAAAGGACTATAAAACAGACCTAACAAATTGTAACCTCCCAACAAAGGAGAGGACCTTCTGCCTAGCTTATAATATGGGCTGTAATCCTCTATATCAAAGGCGCACAATCCACAGCCCTCAACCGACCCGTCGATAAAAGTAAACCTAGATACCTAACAGGCAACAAACCAAGAGAGACACTCATATACGCAGCTAGTTCCTCCGCCTCCCCAGACTCCACACCCGTAACATACATGGAACTCTTCCTAACATTTGCAACTAACCCAGACAGCTCTGTTAACTCTGTAAATACCTGCCTCACAAACTCCAAAGAATCTCTCTCAGCTGCACAGAAAACTATCAAATCGTCTGCAAAAACCAAATGAGTTAAGCTCAAGCACTCACACCGATCATGGAACCTAAACCACACAGGAGGTTTATTCAACAACCTAGACAAAACCTTTATCACCATCACAAACAAAAAAGGAGACAACGGATCCCCCTGCCTCAACTCCTTCCTACCAAGAAAAAACTCTTCAAGGAACCATTAATCATCACAGAGAACTTAGGCGAAGTAACACAAGCCCTCACCCAACTAACAAACGTAAGGGTGTACTTATAGCCAACAACACACCAAACAGAAAATCCCAATTTACCAAATCGTAAGCCTTCTGAAGGTCTACCAAACACACAATGCGACTTCCTTCTGCCCTTCTTAGCTCCCACGAGCTCCTAACATAATAAAATGTTATAAAAAATTGACATACTCGGAACAAATGCAAATTGATTACCACTGATGAAATCAGGCAACCACAACCGCAATCTCTCAGCTAAGATCCTCAAGATACACTATACACAACATTGCAACATGAAATAGGACGAAACTCATCCATACATTCAACTCCCCGCCTCTTAAGGATGAGAGTAATAGTAGTAAAAATTAACTCCACCAGGCAGGTAACATGTTTTAAAAAAAATTCAGCACAGCATCACAGAAATCATCCCCAACCACACTCCAAGTAGCTCTGTAAAAATCCACTTGAAAACCTATCAGGCTTAGGAGCCTTCCCAGATTTCATCGAGAATAAAGCCTTCTGAATCTCCTCCCGACTCACTAGCTGACCAAGTGCCTCCACCCCTCCTCAGGCTAGCTGAACTGCACAATATCCCGAATTCAGGCAGTAAGATCCCTATACCCCACATGCTGAGCCCTAAGCAACCCCGAAAGAATTCTACCACAAGCCCTGCCACCCTATCATGCACCGTCTAGCGAGTCCCCTCAGCATCCACGGTCGTAAATAAACCACTGCAGTTGCAACGAGAACGAACACAACGATGAAAAAAACTGTGTTCATATCACCTAACTCCAACCACCTGACCCTGGCCTTCTACCGGAGCGACGCCTCCTCCAATCTCGCCACTGACCAAAACACCTTAGTGGCCCGAGCCACCTTTGTACACACCGACTATGAATCAGGATTCCTTTCTACCGTAGCCTGAGACCTCCATAACCTGCCCTAGCTGCAGCACCTCATTAGCTAACATAAGAGATACGCCTACTAAACGATGCACGAGAAAACCCGTTTCATTGCCTTTAAATTTCGCACAAAAACTAACCATAGGAGACACATCCTCAGACCTTCTCCACACTGACCTGATAGTATCAAGAAAACCCTCTGCCTCTGCCCAATGAAAAAAATAACGAAATGTAGGAGGCGGTCTACTCCTCGTCTTCCCTATAGACACTAGAAGAGGGCTATTGATCAGAAATCCCCCACTGACCAACTCTAACCTCCGAATATGGAAAAGCTACCTTCCACGCTCATTAGACAAGCATCGATCCAAGCGGCGCAAGATACCATTCCCGTGAAGTTTACTAGTCCAAGTAAACTAGTTACCTGTAACACCCAACTTAAACAGATCCGCCTCCAATAACACCTCATCAAACTTCTCCATCTCCCTCAAGCTAGGGCAACCACCAAAATCTTCCGAACTACTTCGAATAGCATTCAAATCCCCCAAAAACAACTCCAGGAAGCTGCCACGAGGCACATACATCAATCAACTAAGACCACAAGTTCCTCTTCTCGCTGACGTGATTAGAGGCATACACCGCACCAATATGTACCTCTAGCACTAGATACAATATCCACTAAGATTCCAGAAATGAATTGATCCCTACTGACATCAATGGAAAAATCATAGGACATTCTTCTGCCACATCACCCAAATCCTCCCAACTCCCTGCACACTATAGCTACACACACAACTCCAGGCATCACCAAAATCTACCCATCACCATACCAAAATTTTCACAACGAACCCTCGTCTCAAGCAAACAACAGAAAGTAACAGAGGAGGAAGCCAGAAAGTCTGCCACCACCCTACACTTGATAGGGTCATTCAACCCTCTAACATTCCAGGAACACCAAATTATGAATCTTGCAAGAGATCACACCTACCACTTTCCACTGGGCCTTTGCCTAAACTCCCGAACATCCCATCCATAACAAATAACGGATTAGGATCTTCCTACACTAGAGCCAATGCCAACAAGTCTCCCCTCTTATCACACAAAACATCAAACTGATTAAGATCATCAACATGCTTTACAAACCCCGTAATTCCAGGGGAACCATAAACTACCCTGCTTTTCAAGGGCGCCATACCTGGTGACCTACTACTACCCCTATGCCCTACACCTCCTTTATCACGCCTACGTCGGCTAACCATAGTAAATTCTTCAACCCTCTCCGTACCCTTAATCTCATCCACTAGGCTAGCTCCCTTCGCACCCATACCCAAGTCTTGCCCCTTCCTCACACTCTCAATTCCCTCGTTCTCCTCCAAACACCCCTCATTGACTGCCATAATACACAACTCTTGACCCTTCTCCACATCATTGCTCACACACCGCCCAATTAGCCAATTAGCCAATTATGATTAAAAGTCCAAACCAGCACTAATTCAGTTTAAAACTTTTCCTTCTAGCAACATACAAGTTAAAACTAAAAAGCATTAAGAAAGGGTTCAATGTTGAGACATACACAAGCTGGAAAGCCATACTTGTAGCATGATTTATTTGGAAAGATTACACTAGGGCATAACATGAGTTTGGCTCGAAAAAGTTCTAGACCCTAACATGCGATCCTAATATGTGCAACTAAATCAATCAATGATGCATAGGCTAGAGTGATTTTGCAAACAATAATTTCATCAAATTAATTCGTCAGAAGAATTTATCAAAATTCCATTAAAATTAAAACAAATCCAACCAAAGAATTCACAAGATTGTAGTTAAATTAATTAAGAAAACTTCAAGAAATTAAATACATGGCTCTTGCTCAAAGAAACTAGTAGAGATTACCTCTCAATTCATAGAAAAATTCTGAGATACACATCTGTTCCATTGATTACAACCCAAAATAAAAAGCGAAACTAACCTAAAGATACTGAAAATTAAAGGGCATGGACGAAGGAAAGTTTTACTTCGGCGCTGCATCCAATTTGGCCTCCCAAATTCACGACATATTTTGACTTAGAGACGAAGGGGAGTATTTATAGGAAAGATCGCAGTGTCGGAATGCTGAAAACAACGTTGTACCACTAGTGTTGCACAACTTTGGAGTGATCTCTCTCTTT